>NC_090654.1:290781552-290817294 GCF_040937935.1 Hyperolius riggenbachi | reverse complement strand
TTTATTGAACCTCTCATCTGTATTACATTTATGACTGCATGGCGGCAAAAAGCATTGCTGCTATATCCGCACGCTTTTTGTCCTCATGCAAGGCCTGGGTTGTTGTGTCTCACAAAGCGTGGCCTTCTCCTCCTGCGCCTCCTCCTGTTCCATCACGTGTGCTGCTGCTGCTGCTGGGTTACCGTTGCCGCGTGGTCCCTGTTTATTGAACCTCTTATCTTTATTACATTTATGACTACATGGCGGTACAAAGCATGCTATCCGCACGCTTTTTGTCCTCATGCAAGGCCTGGGTTGTTGTGTCTCACAAAGCGTGGCCTTCTCCTCCTGCGCCTCCTCCTGTTCCATCACGTGTGCTGCTGCTGCTGCTGCTGCTGGGTTAGCGTTGCCGCGTGGTCCCTGTTTATTGAACCTCTTATCTTTATTACATTTATGACTACATGGCGGTACAAAGCATGCTATCCGCACGCTTTTTGTCCTCATGCAAGGCCTGGGTTGTTGTGTCTCACAAAGCGTGGCCTTCTCCTCCTGCGCCTCCTCCTGTTCCATCACGTGTGCTGCTGCTGCTGCTGCTGCTGCTGGGTTACCGTTGCCGCGTGGTCCCTGTTTATTGAACCTCTTATCTTTATTACATTTATGACTACATGGCGGTACAAAGCATGCTATCCGCACGCTTTTTGTCCTCATGCAAGGCCTGGGTTGTTGTGTCTCACAAAGCGTGGCCTTCTCCTCCTGCGCCTCCTCCTGTTCCATCACGTGTGCTGCTGCTGCTGCTGGGTTACCGTTGCCGCGTGGTCACTGTTTATTGAACCTCTTATCTTTATTACATTTATGACTACATGGCGGTACAAAGCATGCTATCCGCACGCTTTTTGTCCTCATGCAAGGCCTGGGTTGTTGTGTCTCACAAAGCGTGGCCTTCTCCTCCTGCGCCTCCTCCTGTTCCATCACGTGTGCTGCTGCTGCTGCTGCTGCTGGGTTAGCTTTGCCGCGTGGTCCCTGTTTATTGAACCTCTTATCTTTATTACATTTATGACTACATGGCGGTACAAAGCATGCTATCCGCACGCTTTTTGTCCTCATGCAAGGCCTGGGTTGTTGTGTCTCACAAAGCGTGGCCTTCTCCTCCTGCGCCTCCTCCTGTTCCATCACGTGTGCTGCTGCTGGGTTAGCGTTGCCGCGTGGTCCCTGTTTATTGAACCACTTATCTTTATTACATTTATGACTGCATGGTGGTACAAAGCATGCTATCCGCACGCTTCTTGTCCTCATGCAAGGCCTGGGTTGTTGTGTCTCAAAGCGTGGCCTTCTCCTCCTGCGCCACCCTCCTCCTGTTCCATCACGTGTGCTGCTGCTGGGTTAGCATTACCGGTCCCTTTTCCTGGAACCTCTTATATGTATTACATTTATGACTGCATGCCGACAAAAAGCATGTTACCTGTGCAAAGAAAACAGACATTTCCCGCATTTAAAAGACAGTTTTCCCTTTGAAACTTTAAAATCGATTTTCTCAAAAACTATAAGCTCTTTTTGCTAAATTTTTTTTTCCTCTTGTACCCACTCCCAAGGTGCACATACCCTGTAAATTTGGGGTATGTAGCATATAAGGAGGCTTTACAAAGCACAAAAGTTCGGGTCCCCATTGACTTCCATTATGTTCGGAGTTCGGGTCGAACACCCGAACATCGCGGCCATGTTCGGCCTGTTCGGCCCGAACCCGAACATCTAGATGTTCGCCCAACACTAGACACAACACATTAACTAAAAAGTAATTTAGGTTAATAGAAAACATCAGGCTTTCACATAAGGAACAAATTACATCTCCGCCAGTTTCTCCCTGAGAAATATCCATGTTTACACGGTGCCAATGAGAAAGATTTGCTAATTGAACACATTCTTGTCAACAATGGTAACATAGCGATACGAGAGAGCTTATCACATTACAAATAAGAACCAGAAATAAGAAATTAAATGCAGCAAAGATTCTCTGGTTAACTCTTTGGAGCATATTTTTAAAGAGTGTCCAGAAAATGTGCTTTTCCTTAAAGAGAAACTTCAGCCTAAACAAACATACTGTCATCATTACGTTACATTAGTTATGGTAATTAAAATAGATAGGTAATATAATCTCTTAAACACCCTGTTTTAAAAGAACAGGCACAATGTTTGATTTCATGGGGGCAGCCATCTTTTTGGTTGAAAGGAGGCGACAGGGAGCATGAGACACAGTTCCAACTGTCCTGTGTGCTGATCACCCCTCCCAGTTGCTAGGCAACGTGAATAACAGCATAGGAAATCCCATCATACTTTGCACAGCATCAGGGAAAAAAAGCCAGGGCAGTTTTCTTTGATTGGGCGGAGCTAAAAGGGACATCGAGCAGTGCAGAAACTATGGAAATATGCATATCATTTTAAAGCTCTCTTTCTCCTCTTTCCAATGATATATAAACCGCTGCCCTATGCCTTTTAGTTTTTGCTATTTTTGCGATTGAAATTGCCACGGCGCGATTTCGAAAATAGAGAAAACTAAAAGGCATAGTGGTTTAGGTGTCACCAGAAAGAGGAGAAAGAGAGCTTTAAAATTATATCCATCTTTCTATAGTTACATTGTATTACACAGGGCTAATTTTTCCGCTGAATGGAGCTGCTGACTTTGAGAAAAAATCGCCCTGTGTAATACAATGTAACTA
Source organism: Hyperolius riggenbachi (assembly GCF_040937935.1). Taxonomy (NCBI): domain Eukaryota; kingdom Metazoa; phylum Chordata; class Amphibia; order Anura; family Hyperoliidae; genus Hyperolius; species Hyperolius riggenbachi. The sequence continues at coordinate 290,814,604 of NC_090654.1, read as the reverse complement.
TGGAAAGTTGGATATCATTTTAAAGCTCTCTTTCTCCTCTTTCTAGTGACACCTTAACCGCGAGTCTACGCCTTTTAGTTTTCTCTATTTTCGCGATCGAAATCGCGGCCGCGGCAATTTCAATCGCGAAACTAGCGAAAACTAAAAGGCGTAGGGCGGAGGTTTATATATCATTGGAACGAGGGGAAAGAGAGCTTTAAAATGATTTGCATCTTTCCATAGTTTCTGCACTGCTCGGTGTCCCTTTAAGCTTTTGTGAAGCTACAAATAAGGCTTATGTAAGAAAAACAAGTTCTGATGCTGTGAAGGTAGCGACCTCGAAAAAGATCTGTGGGCGGGGCGAAACGCGTCGGTAGGCGTGGCTACCGCAGGAGTGCTCACTCTGGCCTCCCACGTGCAAACGCCGGCACGCTGAGCGATACTCCCCACGGCCGGGATCCCCAGTTGTATCAAACAAGAGCTACGAGACTATACCGGTGGGCTGCTTGTGATGGGAGCGGAATCAGAAACGTCTACGCGATCAAGCGACTCAGTGCACTGAAGGTCTGGATTTCTAGCGGACTGGAGTCCGCCTCCTGAACGCGCAAGTACCGCAAGTCACACTGTGACGTTACTTGTCAAGTTAAGTCAGACGAATAGCCAACCCCAGTGTGCCATGTGAGGCAGATCTTTATATGCAAACTAAAAAGTTTTGATCTCTTCAAGCGGACTTCCGTATTGAGCCATCATTATGAGGATCCATATTCCGTGCAGAGAGTGTGCAGTTTGATTCAGCGGCGCACAGCGTTCAAGGTGTAGCGGTGGTGGGCTGTGGACCTTATTGACCCATGTGGTGCAGAGCGTTTTCTGCATAGGCTAAGGCTGGGCGATAACGCTGCATGTATACATGGGTCAGGTCCCTCACATGAATTGCAAGCGCTCCTGGCCAGGTAGTGGTTTTAAATGTCTGTGTTATTTTAATGTGTTGTGATTCAGCATTAAGCAGCTAAGGCAGTAATAAAATACAATCAGCAATCAGTATATAATTTTGCAATAGTCTATGTGGTGGTCTGTTGCTGGCTCCTAGTTTAGTCGCACAAATTATTAATAGGTGGCTCTCCGGTTCTTTCAAGTAAATGTGCAATGTTTGTTTTTATTTTCTTGTCTCTTCAATTTTTCCCTTTAATTATTTTTTTTTTACCACTCCATTTCCAAAATACTTCACACACCAGAAAACTGTAAATAGAGAGGAGCCAATCATAACAGAAACAGCCCTTCCAGGTAATGCCATTATTATGGCCAATCACAAAGTAAATTAGGTGTCAGCTTGACATTTTGGTTTAGTCAGATGCTGCATCAGATCTATCAGTGCTGAGAAGTTAAATGTCAACGATGGCAAAGGCTTAAAACTATATTCCCTTCCCCACACAGGCCCTAACCTAATGTAAAAATAAATAAATAAATAACCTACTCCATCACATGAAATAGTGTTCCTCCTTTCATAACCTAGCAATATCCCATGCATTCTCCCTGACCAACATAAATGGCTGTTTCTCCATAACCTTGCTATAAACCCTTAAAGCGGATCCCAGATGAAAAACTAACTATAACAAGTAACTTGTCTATATATTCCTTATCTAAAGTTTAGATAGTTTACACAACAAATCTAGCTGCAAACAGCTTCAATAAAATATGATTATTTCTTCCTGGGATACAATGACAGCAGCTTTGTTGTTTGTAAACATTAAACACAGGCAAGCTTATCTGCATCTTCAGCACTCAGCCTGTGAAAAAAACCTAATCCCCCTCCTCCTCCCCCGTCCCCTCTGCCTCTAAAATCTCTGGCTAGCTACACCTCCCCCTCCTCCTGCCCAGACTGAGCTCCCATGAGCCCTTGCTACTGTCTGAAAATGCCAAGGCTCTCTGAAAAGCTGTTGGCGAGGCTTGTTTAGTTTATAGGGAATTAGAGTATTAAAACAAAAACAAATAAAGTATTTGGCTTGAGGAATGCCCCCCTATAAACAATAGGAAAGGAACACAATTAGGCAATGAGTAAAAGTTCATCTCAGATCCACTTTAAAGTGAATTTCTATTCTACTTCCTTAAAGTGGATCTGAGGTGAACTTTTACTCATTGCATAATTGTGTTCCTTTCCTTTTGTTTATAGGGCATTCCTCAAGCCAAATACTTTTTGTTTTAATACTCTAATTCCCTATAAACTAAACAAACCACACCCAAAGGTTTTCAGAGAGCCTTGGCAGTAGCAAGGGCTCATGGGAGCTCAGTCTGGGCAGGAGGAGGAGAACTGTTACTAGCCATTGATTTCAGAGGCAGAGAGGAGGAGGGAGGAGGGGGGATTAGTTTTTTTTCACAGGCTGAGTGCTCAAGTTACAGATAAGCTTGCCTCTGTGTAATGTTTACAAACAACACTGCTGCTGTCATTGTATCACAGGAATAAATAATCATATTCTATTAAAGCTGTTTGCAGCTAGATTTGCTGTGTAAACTATCTAAATTTTAGATAAGATATATAGACAAGTTACTTGTTATAGTTAGTTTTTTATCTCGGATCCGCTTTAAGCTTACCATAACTACCCCCACAACAAAATGATTACTTCCATAAGCACATCAGCCAACAATACTATTCTCCCTTCTTGATCAAGTCAACTACCCCCAAGTTCACAAATGGCCCATGGCCCCAATATTTCACCAACAGCAAAAATAAAAAAGAAATGCATCAAATACAGCAAACCATCAAACCCTCATAATCATCTTATAAAGGACCATAGTGCTGAAAGAGCCAGGAGGGGCACAGCCAAATTCACTGGCTGCTGTGTAATTTGGACCCCCTGGAGCCGCAGCCTCACCAACGTGGGAAGTTAGTAGAGTGCCTAACACTCTGAACCAAGCACTGAAACTGCCTCTGGCAAACATTTCAGCTGAATTACAAAAAGTGGTCCAAAATCAAACACACTCTGGATGGATAAAGAAAAACAAATAGATTGAAATTTTTTTTTCTTAAGCGATTTTTTTAAACATATATATTCTAAAACGAACAGTCAGGGCCGGGCCGAGGCATAGGCTGGAGAGGCTCCAGCCTCAGGGCGCAGTGTAGGAGGGGGCGCACAATTCATTCAGCTGTCATTTCTAATTGTGTTTGAAGCAGAAAGAAATAATAAAAGGGGATACATAGCAGTGACTGCACGCCATATAACTAGATATTAAGGTGTTGGGGAGGTTGTGGGCCCATGGGGGCCTCTTAGTCTAATAGCAATCGGGGTGTGACGGCTGGGGTGGGAGGGATGGGAGGGGCCTCTTAGTGTAATAGCAATCAGTGTGTGGCGGCTGGGGTGGGAGGGATGGAGGAGGGGCCTCTTAGTGTAATAGCAATCAGTGTGTGACGGCTGGGGTGGGAGGGATGGAGGGGCCTCTTAGTGTAATAGCAATCAGGGTGTGACGGCTGGGGTGGGAGGGATGGGAGGGGCCTCTTAGTGTAATAGCAATCAGTGTGTGATGGCTGGGGTGGGAGGGATGGAGGAGGAGCCTCTTAGTCTAATAGCAATCAGTGTGTGACGGCTGGGGTGGGAGGGATGGGAGGGGCCTCTTAGTGTAATAGCAATCAGTGTGTGGCGGCTGGGGTGGGAGGGATGGAGGAGGGGCCTCTTAGTGTAATAGCAATCAGTGTGTGATGGCTGGGGTGGGAGGGATGGGAGGGGCCTCTTAGTGTAATAGCAATCAGTGTGTGACGGCTGGGGTGGGAGGGGCCTCTTAGTGTAATAGCAATCAGTGTGTGACGGCTGGGGTGGGAGGGATGGAGGGCCTCTTAGTGTAATAGCAATCAGTGTGTGACGGCTGGGGTGGGAGGGATGGAGGGCCTCTTAGTGTAATAGCAATCAGTGTGTGACGGCTGGGGTGGGAGGGATGGAGGAGGGGCCTCTTAGTGTAATAGCAATCAGTGTGTGATGGCTGGGGTGGGAGGGATGTGTGGGGCCTCTTAGTGTAATAGCAATCAGTGTGTGACGGCTGGGGTGGGAGGGATGGGGAGGGACCTCTTAGTCTAATAGCAATCAGTGTGTGACGGCTGGGGTGGGAGGGATGGAGGAGGGGCCTCTTAGTGTAATAGCAATCAGTGTGTGATGGCTGGGGTGGGAGGGATGGAGGAGGGGCCTCTTAGTGTAATAGCAATCAGTGTGTGATGGCTGGGGTGGGAGGGATGGGGAGGGGCCTCTTAGTGTAATAGCAGTCAGTGTGTGACAGCTGGGGTGGGAGGGATGGGGAGGGGCCTCTTAGTGTAATAGCAATCAGTGTGTGACGGCTGGGGTGGGAGGGATGGGGAGGGGCCTCTTAGTCTAATAGCAATCAGTGTGTGACGGCTGGGGTGGGAGGGATGGAGGGGCGCACTTTGGTGTCTCAGCCTTGGGTGCTGGAGGACTTCGAACAGATATATTGGGTCATGTGCAATTCACTTTTTCTCCTTAGTTTTCTCCTCGGTGATAGTTTCACAAATTGTTAATTAAATACTTTTTTAAACCACCAACAAGCAAGAAAATACAAACAATAATTATGATAGTACCTTTTCATCTACTTTTTGGTACAGAAAAGATGTAAAATGATCTCCCAGGAGAAAACCCAGGAGAAAAAGTGGGCAGAATGTTGCATTTACGGGCCCATATGCAATTCACTTTTTCACCTGAGTTTTCTCCTTGGAGATAACTTTCCATCCTGTATTTAAATACATTTTTTTGCACTTTGCAATTGAAAAAGTACCAGCAATAGGTGAATACATACGTTCAATAGGTGAATACATACGAAAAAGCATGAGTAACCTCCTGTTACTTGTGCTATTTCCACAGCGTGCTTTAAATGTAATGTGATGCACGGTATGCATGCTATTAGCCACGTAGCATGTTTAAACACAGGAGTGCATGCTTTGGGCTTGATTCACAAAACCGTGATAACTCAAATATCACACCTTATCAAAGTTATCACACCTTATCAAAGATATCACACCTTATCAAAGATATCACACCTTATCAAAGTTATCACACCTTATCAAAGATATCACACCTTATCAAAGATATCACACCTCATCAAAGTTATCACACCTTATAAAAGATATCACATCTTATCAAAGATATCACACCTTATCAAAGTTATCACACCTTATCAAAGTTATCACACCTTATAAAAGATATCACACCTTATCAAAGATATCACACCTTATCAAAGATATCACACCTTATCAAAGTTATCACACCTTATCAAAGATATCACACCTTATCAAAGATATCACACCTTATCAAAGATATCCCACCTTATCAAAGTTATCACACCTTATCAAAGATATCACACCTCATCAAAGATATCACACCTTATCAAAGGTATCACATCTTATCAAAGATATCACACCTTATCAAAGTTATCACATCTTATCAAAGTTAACATGCCTTATCAGAGTAGCATAGCGAGCGCTTCAAACCCGCAGGGGCTTAGGGCAAAACGAGTGCCATTGCCAATTAGCAGGCATAAATTTGTAGCGCTCACTATGCTACTCTGATAAGGTGTAATAACTTTGATAAGGTGTGATATCGTTGATAAGGTGTGATCTTTGGATTATCACGGTTTAGTGAATCAAGCCCCATGTGCGGGTGGTGCAGCATAGCGTGCGCTAATAACTTAAGCCTCCTTTCAGCAAAGAAGGAGTGATCCTCTCCACCCACCCTGAGCCCCTTCGGGTTCAGTCACTATAAAGGATGTGATCCCTGCACTCTGATTGGCCCAATAGGCTGCTTGTCAAGTGATCATCTATAAAGAGTGGATGGTTTTTAATCCTGCCTTCTATCTGTAACGATCGGTGTAACACAGAGAGGGTCTGATTACCGGTGAACTCCAGTATCCCCGAGAATACAGAATATACCCGATTATTAGTGATCTGCAGTATCACCGATAATCAGATATATCTACTAACCTCTGGACACCAGGGAGAACAAATGAGTGTTTATGCAACAGTATACTTGAGTACTTCTCCAGAAGTGTGTTCCTTCCTATGGCCTAGACTCTCCAGGAGGGAGGAGCTAGGCTGAGGGTAGGAAGGTCAGAGCATGAGTGACACCCGAGAGGGAGGGTGTCACTAACAGGTCTAGGAACTGCCTCTAACAGTAAGGCCAGTTCTCGAGGTCGGCTAGCCAGGTCGTTAACCCACAGACAGATAAAGTACAGAATCAGGATGCAAATACAGAGTCCAGGAATGAGCAGGGTTTGGCAACAGGATATCAGAAATAGCAAGGTACAAGATCAGAGTTCAGAGGGATAGTCAGACAGGCGGAAGGTCATAACAAATAATACAATGCAATGTTCCTAAAGCTAAGGTGTAAACGCCTTGATGTCAACACCTTTGGAAACTATGCTAGAACACAGATACAGACAAGGTCTGAGTGCTACCACGTTGTGATCGCAATGGCAGACAACCAGAGAATGCCCAGCACCCAGTATATATAGTAAGGTGCTCTCCAGCGCCTCTCTAAGTGCTGGACCAATGGCAAGTGGTGAAAATGTCAGCTGACCGGCCTGGTCAGCTGACCCTTTTCTGGCTGTCATATAAGCTCTGCCTCTCAGTGCGCGCGCGCGTCCTTCTGAATCTGTGTGGACTAGCAGTCCCAGCCACACCAGACATGTCTTGCAATGTGACTCTTGATTCAAGCGCGGGGACCGCCGCCCCACTCTCTAAGCGAGCGGCGGTTTCCCCGTGTCGGGCTGCACTGTCAGTTGCTCTGCCATCCGTGCAATCTGCCGCCTCCAACGCGGACTCCACCGCTCTGTCCATGCGACATGCGGCGGTTTCTCCGCGTTGTGCCGCCATGTTGGACGCGGAAACAGCCGCCTCACTCTGAGCCCTTGCGGCAGCTATTCCGCATTTCCTCACACTATCTCTGTTCACAATTCTTGGTTTTGGATCTCATTTCTAAACTAATACATTTCCTTACCTCACACCTTAACTGTGTTGACAATAAGAATGTGTTCAATTAGCAATTCTTTTTTGGCATCTTATAAACATTGATATGTATCAGGCAAAACCTTCGGAGATGTTATTTGTTTTGTGAAAGCCTCATTTTCTTTTTACAAAGCTAAATGGCTTTTTAGTTAATGAGTTGTGTCTTCCTTCATTATGGGTCTGTTCTCTCTGCTCAACAACAGCCTTCCAAAATATTTAAACGCCGTGATAGCGGGGAGGGGGAAGTTTCATCCCTGGAGACAAAACTAGCATTTACGGTAGCTTAAAATCACAAAACTTCTATGGAATTTTGTGAAAATAAAATATGTTTTTAAAGATTTCTGGGAAGTAAAAATGGCCAAATTGTCTACCGTATATACTCGGATACAAGTCGACCCCGTGTATAAGTCGACCCCAATATTTGACCCTCATAAGCTGGAATTTTTCAATTACTCATGTATAAGTCTATCCAGCAAAGTTAATGGCTGCACTTGGGGATCAGGATGGGTAAGTGGATGAATTTCATACAACATTGTAGTCATTATACCCTCCTGGCCCCGAAGTACAGCCAATAACTCCTCAAGCACACATTCATTAACCTTCTGCCTGTAACTCCATATCCCCGCCACCATCACCCAAATGCATGCTGCCTGCAACTCCCCCATACCCATACTGCCTGTAATTCCCCCCTCTCTCCCACCCACCATCACCCATAGGGAGCCCCTGTCTCCATTTCACCCCTCACCTCCCACCATCATCCAAACACTTGCTGCCCTTAATTCCCCCCTCCCTCCCACCATCACCCAAACACTTGCTGCCCTTAATTCCCCACCCAAACACTTGCTGCTCTTAATTCCCCACCCAAGCACGTGTTGCCTTTTATTTCCCCCTCCCTCCCACCATCACCCAAACACTTGCTGCCCTTAATTTCCCGTCTCCCACCATCACCCAAAGGGAGTCGTCTCAATCAATTTCCTACTTGCGCTGAAATTTGGCACACACATAGTACATTACCTGGAATAACATATAGGATACTTTTTATTCCCATAACCAAAAAATGGGCGGAGACAAATACAAATTTCATGAGGAAAGGGTAACCTGCAGCCATACTTATACCGTTAATGGAAGAGTTCTCAAACTTTGCACAGTTGGTCACTGGGTGACTGGGATTAATATTCAGAAAAGTGGGTGGAGTCTATAAAAATTCAATCAAAATTCACCTATTGATTTTCAAGGGGAATATTTAATCGCTGCCATTCTTGCACTGTTATTGGCACAAGCCTAAAACCTGCTACAGTTGGTCATTGGGTGACCGGGTTCAAATTCAGAAAAGGGGGTGGAGCCACAGACAATCAGATTTGTTTTATTTCAATGCAAATTATTGATGCCAAAGTCCACAAGGCTCTCAAACTTGGTCATTGAGTAATTGTGTGTTAGGGTTAGAAAAAGTGGGCAGAGCCAACACCAGCCAAATATATACCCGAGCAACTGCAGGCCATCAGCTAGTATATATATATATATATATATATATATATATATATATATATATATATATACAGTAGTGTCAAGTCTCTGGGTGGTCAAGAGGCAATCCAGATCCTTAGACTCTTTACCTATAGTTATTTGAGAAATGATTGTCTAATATGTTTCTTCTGGCAATACTACTAGTCGTAGATGAGAGCATCCAGACTGAGCATGTGCGAGTAAGATCTGTGCATGCTCAGTAGAATGAAACACTTATGCACAGAGGAAAAAAAGCTGTTCGTGAGCAGCTTCATTCTACTGGGCTTTCATGAATCACACTGGTGCATGTGATACCCTGTCTGGATGCACTCCTCTGCGGCCAAGAGTGCGGCCAGAACATAAAGAGGCACCCTGCACTGAAACAATGGACTACACAAGGATCTGGGAAACCTTAAGACCACAGGTGTCCTTGAAGGCCATATCCACACCAGTGTTTAGGAAGAAGAATGAAGAAATGTGTTAAACTTGATGGAACACACCTTTCCGAATTCAGTCCCATCAATTAAATTGAGCGGTGTCAACAATGTGTAAGGACCTCGGCTGAGGAGGACCGGAGTTGGACATCTCTGCTCTAGAGTCTAGACCAGGCATGTCAAACCGGTCCTGCGAGGGCCGAGGTCCTTACACATTTTTGACACAGCTCACATAAATTGATGGATCTGAATCAGGAAGGGTGCGGTCCATCAGGTAGAACATGTTTCTCTCTTTCTCGGTCCATCCTAAATACTGGCATGGATCTGGCCCTCCAGGCCTGGAGTTCCACACCTGTGTTCTAGACCATCCAGAGGCTTCCAGCTACTGAGGTAAGTATCTAACTCTTCCCTTCTTCAGGTTTGATTTGGAGAAAGATACAGACCTGTCTTTTGCATTTATTATTTAATAAATACACCTTCTCTGGCTGCTGAGCTGGTCCTTATCCACTTATATTTTCTATGAATCAGATGTTCCATGTGAAGAGTGATTCCACCAGCTGCATGCTTGTTCCAGGTGTGTGACTTTGAGTTTATGCAAATGTTTTGTACACGACAGAAAAAAGCAGTGCTACTTAAAGGACAGCTGTAGTAAGAGACATATGAAGGCTGACATATTTATTTCCTGTTAAACAATACCAGTTGACTGGCAGCCTTGCTGATCTATTTGGCTGCAGTAGTGTCTGAATCACACCAGAAACGAGCATGCAGCTAATCTTGTCAAATCTGACAATAATGTCAGAAACACTTGATCTGCTGCATGCTTATTCAGGGTTTATATGGCTAAAAGTATTAAAAGCAGAGGATAAGCAGGATAGCCAAGCAACTGGTATTGCTAAAAAGGAAATTAATATGGCAGCCTCCATATCCCTCTTGCTACAGTTGTCCTTTAAGTTGAACTGCATCCAAAGACTAGCTGCATGAGTGTGAAGAGCCTATTAACTACTCTAAGACCAATGGGCGTGGCCGCGGCGGCAGCCCCAGGACCACCTGACGCCAAAGGCGTCAGGTCCTGGAGCCGGCTACTAAAGGAGATCACGGGCAGGGTGCTAGCGCATCTCCTTCTCGGGGGGCGGAGCTCTGCCCCGTCTTCAGTCTCCAAGTGGCTATCGCTGCTCGAGAGACTGTTAGATGGCGTGATCGCCATCTATTTACATGAACAGCGCTTCAGCAGCAGCACTGTACTGGGGACAGCCGTGTGACACAGTGGTCCCCTTGGGGGACAAGAGAGCGATCGGCTCTCATAGGGTGAAGCCTATAAGAGCTGATTGCTATGATTGGCTGGCTGGGGGGAGGGAGGGTTTTAAATAAATAAATTAATAAAAAAATAGTAAAAAATAATAAAAAAGAACAACCGCATAAATATTTATTAAAAAATAAATAAACACTAGGGGGGGGGGGGGGGGCGATTAGACCCCACCAACAGAGAGCTCTGTTGGTGGGGAGAAAATGGGGGGGAGGGAATCACTCGTGTGCTGTGTTGGCCTTAAAGCTGCAGTGGCCAATTATGAAAATAACAGCCTGGTCTTTAGGAGGGTTTGCCACTGTGGTCCTCAAATGGTTAATAGACAACATGCACACCCTGCATTCAAAGAAAATATACCACATTACCATTGAAGGACACTGGTTTCCATAATAGCTTGCATGCAAATGATCAAGTACTTGACCCTCTCAACACAATGAGGTCATCCTCTGTGGGAGGGGCCCTACCTATAACTAAATAAAAAAATGCATTTGCATAACCTGTGTGTGACTAGAAGTGAAAGTTAAAACATGAAAAAAAGGTAAATCAGAGCCTCACCAGGCCACCTCTGATTGGGTACCAACAGAGGTGTGCTTGGCTATATTTTTGGATTCAAGGTACGTTTGTTGTCTTGGGGGGGATGTTAGCACATCTCTGTTGGTACCCAATCAGAGGTGGACTGATGAGGCGCTGATCTACCTTTCTTTTTTGCATATGCAAATGTTTTTGCTGATTGTATTCAACTTTACACGATGCATAAATTGAAATGCAGCAGCTGCTTCATTTGACAATGACTTTCAGTGTGTTAAAGAAAACCTGCACTGAAAAAAGTTCCCCTGGGGGGTACTCACCTCAGTAGGGGGAAGCCTCTGGACCCTATTGAGGCTCCCCCCGTCCTCCTGTGTCCCACGGCGGTCTTGCTGCAGCCCCCGGAACGCACAAGCGACAAATCCGACAGCCTGTGCAATATTTACCTCTTCGGGCTCCAGCAGGGGTGCTGTTGTGGCTCTTCTGACAGAGATAGGCGAAAATAGCCGATCTCTGTCGGGTCCGCTCTACTGCGCAGGTGCAGGAGACTTGCAGGAGACTTGCACCTGCGAAGTAGAGTGGCCCGACGGAGATCAGCTATTTTCGCCTATCTCCGTGCGAAGAGCGGATACTGCACCTGCGCTGGAGCCAAAAGAGAAATATTTACATCGCCGCCGCTCCGGGAGGATTTTCGCCGCCGCCGTGGGACCGAGGAGGACGGGGAAGCCTCGATAGGATCCGGAGGCTTCCCCCACCCGAGGGGAGTACCCCCCAGGGGAGTTTTTTTTCATTACAGATTTTATTTTCTTTAAACAATCAATTTACCCTGTACCTTATGTAAACATAAGCCTGTGATGCCATGACCTACCTGATTGGTGGCGCCAAGCTGAGGGTGGGCCACAGAAACACAGTGGGAGTGGCCACAGGTCTCCAGACCTATTCAGAAACTCTTCAGGCAGAAAAAAGGCACAGCTCTTTTGGTGACTGGGGGGGGGGGGGGTGTTATTTAAAAAAAAAAGATATTTGACATTTTCAGGCAATTGAGTGAGAAGTTTTAATTTTGTATATCCAATTGTATCTTATATATACATTGAGTACAGAATAAATTGACCATGTAACACGATGGAGCTTGTGTCTAATTGGCCCATTTCCAAACTGCATACATTTTCATAGCAGTAGCATAAAATGCGCATCACCTTTGAATAATTATTATCTGATTGTCCATCCATCAATCCCTACTCCTGAAGGTAATATGTCAGTAAGCAGTGTTGCTTACTTTACCAAAGTAATTTTGCATTGAAAAATTTCGATATCGAGAAAATATTAGCAAACATACATTGTATTTTTGCAAAATTGTCAAAAGAAACTAGGTAATTTGCAAAAGTTCACAAAAACTTCACAAAAACTGTTATTTTTATTGCAACAGTTCACAGAATCATTTATTTTTAGTGTGAAAATTAGCTAAAAATTGGAAATTTACAAACTTACTACAAAATGATTTTTGATGGTATTTTCACTCAAAAGTTAAATTTAACAATTTTCGAGAAAATAAATGCAAAAAGAATATCATCGTTTTGCTCGTCGCTACAGCACAGCACCCAGGCAATTTGTGTTTTCCACAAGGAAATAAGGATGGTAGTTTTGATATAATACAGTACTCACTTCAGCTCCCCTTTTTATTCGAAAGGAAAATGTTATGTCTGCTGTATCTACTTAATGTATGCAAATATTCATTGACTTTGGAAGTTTACAAGTATAAAAACTATTCTTTTTGTTCAGTTGTTTCTAAGCTCGGAAGGAAATAAACAGTGAATACAGGATGTTACTTTTCGTTTGTAAGCCATAATTCATTTTCTGATAAAAAGCCCATCACTGCTGCATGCCTGGAGGCACCTTCTATCACAAAGAAAGAGATGAAATTGTGTCCTTTCTTACTTACTTAGCTGGGATATAGGGGTTGGTGTGGGTCAGTCGTTTGTGAGTCACTCATCCCAACGGAGTCCCTAAGAGATAAAACAAACCCTTTCGTAATTCAATTTTCCAACAGCCACAGGAGACTAAAACGTAAGTTGTGGTAAAGCTGACCTTTTATTATGAACATAATCAGGTAGGCTTAGAAAAAAAGAGAGAAAGAAAACTTCGATATCCTTCATCCTACGTGTACGGGAAGCCCTACGTTCACAAGAAAATTATAATTTATAAGAGATAATTATCTTGTTCTTGTAGCACATTTCAAAGTGTTTATTAATATTTCAGAGCTAAGAAATTGAAAGGAGAAAGTGTTTCCATGTTAGTTTAGAAGGAGTGTGAAACGTTTGTGGACTTCAGCAGGTGGAATAAATTCCACCACACTTACCACTTGACTAATGTTAGTAAGAAGATGAGAGTAAAACTGGGCCATCTCCCCAGGGAATGGCAGAAAGGTAATCACTCAGGAGTATAAAAACTGGAATTTCTACACCATTCAGCTAAAAACTAGGTCTACTCACTACCTTATTCTTCTGGTGTCGGAAAATAATTGGTTTTATGAAGGACGTTTATCAAAGTTTTTTTATGTGCCGGGCTTCGGATAATCTCTGTTTTTGAGGAGGCGTGGCCATGCACAGGACAAATGATATACAATTTCACATGCGTAAATGATCAATCAAAATATTATAAATAAACATTATTTACTAAATTAGAAACGGGGTTTATGCATAATCATGTAAATAAGATATGGTTTACTTTTAAATATTTACAACTGATGTGGTGAGCTTATTATATGTACATACTTATGTTTTAGGCACTGTGATCAGATTGACATGAGGAAGCGGGTGACATCCTGCAAAACGCATTGTTTTTTTTAGTGCTTGAATAAAACCTCTTTCCAGTAATACTGCCCTTGTTCTTCAGGAGAGGGAGGACCAACACTGCCTTTCCTTTTCAAGCTGCCTTTAAGTTGTTTGTATTTTTTCTTCACTGTGTATACTGTATACACTATGAGACATTCCTCTGCAGATTTGATCACGGTGATCAAATCTGGTAAAGATTGTTGCCTAACATGCTGCCTAATCGTAATTTCTACCAGAAGCTGACTGACATTACCGATTGGACAGAACTTTATATTGTTCTTCGATCAGAGGTGGGAGCCACAGCCCTATGAGCTAATAAGAGTATTAGCGCAGTGAGGTGCTTTGACACTCACTGCTCCAGCTGGTGCGCTCGTCCTCTGTGCTGATGTCATCTATCAGTGCTTACAGTGACTTGGTGGCAATGTATAGACCACCGGTTCATGCGGTCACTACAGGCATCGGGAAATGATGGCAGCAAAGAGGAGAGAGCGCACCAGCTAGAGCAGTGAGTGTCAGAGCACTACACTTCGCTAATACTCGGCATAGGGCAACAGGAAGAACAGTATATCAAGGGAGAACACTAGGGGGAGTGGTGGCGGTAATTCTAATAGTCCCCTGAGAGCCCCAGCCACACCTCAAACAGCACACACAATTGTTCTGTTTGCTCTGCCTCAGCTTAAGGTAAACTTCCAGACTAAAAATCTACTCAGCAGCACTGAAAAGGCTTTGTGTTTCTTTAACAGTTTCACAGCATCAGAACTTTTCTTTTCTTACAGAAGTCTCATTTTTAGCTAAGCTCCGCTCCATCAAAGAAAACTGCCTGGGTTTTTTTTCCCCTGATGCTGTGCAAAGCATGATTGGATTTCCTATGTTGTTATTCTTGTTGCCTAGCAACTGGGAGGGGTGATTAGCACACAGGAACAGTTATAACTGTGTCTCATGCTCCCTGTCACCTCCTTTCAACAAAAAAGATGGCTGCCTTCATGAAATCAAACATTTGCATGTTCTTTTAAAACAGGGTGGGTAAGAGATTATATTACCTATCTATTTTAATTAACATAACTAATGTAATTTAATGACAGTATGTTTGTTTAGGCTGAAGTTCCTCTTTAACAATAGCATACAAAGCAAGAGACCAGAACCACTCAAAGTCTTCGATTGGGCATGGTCAATGATTTCCACTGGAGATTTCAGTGTTGAGGATGAGGCTTGGTGAGAGTTTCTACGTTTTTAACCCAGGTGATATTTTCACATGATAATAATTTTGACAGGACTTACTATTTGGAACTTTTTCAATTGCAGAGTACAAAGGTTATGTTAAAAAATATAAAAAAAAAAATATTTCCTAGGAGAGAACTTAGTAGAAAAAGTGACCATTGTGACAACAAGAATCAGCCCTTTTCAGCTTTTTAAATTCTCTAACATCAAAACTGTGCACAGAGCTTACAGTAAGATCCCATACATATGGTAAGACCTCTTGGGGTGAGAAGGGGGATGTTTACACAAGCTGGCAAGCTAGGCAATAATATTTCCTGGCTAAAAATAAAAAAATCCAATAATACATATCCACAAATGCACTCTTATTTACCAGGTGCATAAAAAAATAGTTTGTAATAGATGAAATTCAATGTTGACAAATGTAAAGTCATGCATTTTGGTCGTACCAATGGTCTAGCACCATACACAATAAATCGGATACAGTTGGGGACATCAAACTTAGAGAAGGACTTAGGAGTACTCATCGACAACAAGTTAAATAATCGTACTCAATACCAAGCCGCTGCAGCTAAAGCTAATAACATTTTGGGATGCATTAAAAGTGAAATGAAAACTCGAGATGCGAGCATAATATTGCCCCTGTTTAACTCTCTAGTAAGGCCACATCTGGAATACGGAATTCGGTTCTGGGCACCACATTACAGGAAGGATATTGCAGTTTTAGAGCAGGTGCAGAGACGAGCAACAAAACTGATACGTGGGATGGAAGGTCTCGCTTACCAAGAAAGGTTAGATAAACTGGGTTTATTTAGTCTTGCACTTTAGAGGAGATCTAATTAACATTTATAAATACGTCAGAGGGCAATATAATAGCTTGGCGGATGAGCTTTTTGTTGCTAGACTTTTACAAGGGGCTAGAGGACATGATCTGCGCATGGAGGAAAAACGTTTTAGCCATTTATTTAGGAAAGGGTTCTTTACAGTAAGAGTGATCAAAATGTGGAATGCATTGCCACAGAAAGTAATTATGGCAAATTCCATATTTGAGTTTAACGGAGGCTTAGATGCTTTCCTTGCATTGAAAGACATCCATGGCTATAATTACTAGGTTATGCCTAATGATGTTGATCCAGGGATTTTATCTGATTGTGATCTGGTGTCAGGTAGGATTTTTTTCCCTTTTGGGGCTAATTGCACCATGCCTTGTAAGGGATCTTGCTCTTCCTCTGGATCAACAGGGATATAATATGAGGGTGCAGGCTGGTGTTGTACTTTGTTTTCTGGTTGAACTCGATGGACGTACATCTTTTCAACCCAAATAACTATGTAAAAAGTTGCTCTGCAGAAACAGGTCTTCTTGTACACCCCCCCCCCCCCCCCCCATCACCAAGAAAACTCTCATCTACAATAATTACATAATACCATTTTCTGAAGCCTTGTTGTAGTACTGATTAAGATTATGCCTAGCTAGCTAGACATCCAGTCTCCAAACACAAGAGCAAACGTATCTTCTCAGATTTCATCCTGGGGATTTGGATGTAACTGAGAAAGATGTTGTGCGTTGCATTACGTACAATGATCTATGCAAGCTTAAAGTTTACGCGAGGTGAAAAGAAAATGGATGAGATAAACTATTGTCTCTGTCTCTTCTTACTCCTTAAAAATATTATTATTATTGTTGTTATTATTAATATTCTTGTTTGTTTGTTTGATTTTAAGAATCTCCCAATTTGTTTTTGTTTTCATTGTACAAAAAAAAACATATTTCACTCTTTCAAATCCATTTATTAGATCAGCCATATGCCGCCCCTCCCCCCTCTACATTTTACACGGCTGTGCTGGGGGATCGGGGGTGGCTTCTGTGTGCTGCTGCTGCAGGGGTGCTGGAAGAGCCTCTATCTCTTGGTGACCTATCCATGGGAGGTGGGGTCAGCACCAGCTTGCATGCTGTACCTTCTTCCCCCAAATGGCCCGCATGTCAGCATAATATGTAAATACTTGGCACAACATGGTACCAAAGGGGACCAAAGTGCTGAAGTTAATCCAACACCTTGATCTAAGGGGCCTGACACTGTACCAGACTAGAAGGCAGCGGAGATTCCAAATGTGACCCATAATATTGATATTGCATGGCGTAGCGTAGGGTCAGTGTGTCTCTGAAGGGACTGATGTTGTCTGGTTATTTCTGACTATGGTACCCCTAGCGGTAGCCACTATGCTCCTTTCTAGATTGCTTTCTGATATCAGGAGCAGGAGAAACATCCACTGTCAGAACTAGTTCAACAGAGGATTAGAAAGGGTTAATGCTATATGATGTCAACTAAATGATACAGTGTTTCACATGGTCTGTGAGAGTTTTAAGACAAAATATATGAACTACTGGCCTTTGTTTATCTTTATCCTACACTCAGAAGCTGCTTTCTTCCAGGAAAGAGTTTTATGGCTGTAATTTGCATGCCTTATGCTTAACTCAGGCAGAAGAAGAAGAAAAAGAACACAGCGTAGTTGTTTGCATGCTGGACACTGTCCATGCACATGTATCTATCTCATCATGGAGTTTATTCACTAAATAACATTAATGTTAACATGTGCGGATAGCGCATTTGAAGATTGATGGTACTTACGAAATTTGCGTAGCAATTTACGCAAATTGCATAATGCGCTATATACATGCACTTCTTATGTTGCATGTTACTCAAACAACGTCATCACAAGTATAATTTGAGCTCTCAGCTGTGTCAGCACAGGAATTTGTCAGTTTTGGCAGACACAGCTAACATGTAAACACAGGATGTTAGCCCTTTCTGTTCTTCCGTGAATGCAGGAAGCAGTCACACTGCAGTGCTATTGCAGGAGTCATGTAAGCTGAAACAAAAAAATGTTTTTTCTTTAACGGTTATTCAGCTGTTGCTTATCTTTTAGAGCACAGAGTTCAGGTCCACTTTAACACGCACTTTCTGCACACGTTAACTTTAACCTCCTTTAGTGAATCAACCTCCATGTCACAGGTCACCTCGGGGACAATTAATTTTGTGCTACATATTCAATTTTTCACTATAGGCTTATATCATAAGGAGAGCGTACAATACTATGGCAAATAAAAGAAATAAGGAAGCTTCAAAAGGGCAACTAGAATGTTTCATCAAAGTGCACCTGTCACAAGCTAGTCTTGATTTGACATTTTCAATGAACTGGATTGCGACAGGTCTATAATAGCAACCTTTTTACCTCTCACTCATGTCAGTTGGTGCTTTGCATTCACTTGCCTTGTCTCTTATCACTTCAGACTGCTGTGCTTTTTTGACATATAGAACAGTGCTCTGTTGCCTGCTTCTGCTAATCACTGTTAAGTCTAAGTATTTATATAGCGCTGACATTATTATTATTGTTATTTATTGGATTTATATACAGTAGCACCAACATACCGTGTTTAAGACATCCTCTGAAAGTAAGACCTAGTAAATATTTTGAGTATGCTCGAAATATAAGACCTACTCCTAAAATAAGACCTAGTAATATTTAGCCTGCATCCCTCTAAAAGAAGTCCCAAGCGGCAGACCTGTTACCCCACACTAACACCCCCCCCACACACACACACACACACACCGCCTGCAGCCTCGCTTTACCTCCCCGCTGCTAGCTGGCCCGGTCCTTCTGAAAATACACATCCTCCTGTTTATTGCCGGCATAACTTACACACTGCAGATTGGCGCTGACGTGTGGTAAAGGCAGCTAATGTATCCAATAAGAGCGCTGCCCTATACAGGAAGTAAACAAAGATCACTTCCTGTATGTAGGAGGATCTGGACTTTCTGCAGGAGGGGGCCAAGACTGGGAACAGTGGAAGTTGTTATTTAGCAGGGAGCAGAGGGGGAATCTGCCTATATACACTAAAGGTGTTGGCTACCCCCGGAAAATGTAAGATCTCCCCGAAAATAAGCCCTAGCACATTTATTGAAGGGTAAATTAATATAAGACAATGTCTTATTTTCGGGGAAACACGGTATTACACAGCGCTGTACAATAAATAGGATTACAGACAATGATAACAGGGGTGACAGCACAATACAGGTAATAGACAATAGATACAAGAATACAGGTAATAAGCACAACATAATGCAGATAGTAGTACAATGCCAGATCATACACTGAAGTGGTAGTGGTAAAATGATCCCATAATTCTGGGTAAAGTGCACACAGTCATGTATGATACACAAGGGGAGAGGGCCCTGCCAAAGGCTTACAATCTAGAGGTAGGGGTTGGTGACACAAAAAGAGCATCAAGAAGTTCTTGGCAGAAAGGGTTAGGGCAGTGTTGAGTTAAGGTAGGCCTCCTTGAAGAAGTGAGTTTTGAGGGCTTTTTTAAAGGTGTTAAAGGTGGGGGCAAGCCTAATGGACAGTGGGAGAGAGTTCCACAGGACAGGGGCGTAGCAATAGGGGGTGCAGAGGTAGCGACCGCATCGGGGCCCTTGGGCCAAAGGGGCCCCGAAGGGCCCTCCCTCAATTACAGTATTAGCTCTCTTTTGGTCCTGTGATCATAATAATTACTTCTATAGATACTTTGAATAATGGTAATCATAAACCACCTTCTCCCCATCCCCTTCTTGCACCTCTGACACTGTAGTTGCCATTGGCAGGTTTTGGTGCGCCGTATCAATTGTTATGTATAGAGTGCTTGGGGGGCCCCAATGTAATACTTGCATCGGGGCCTGCAGCTCCTTAGCTACACCACTGCCACAGGATATGGGAAATACTTCAGTAGCAATACTTCAGTAGAGCTATACAGAGTAAAAGAGCTCTTTCACATCTGAGCCTGTTTTCCACGCTTTAACGGAAAGTCAAACCTTTGCGCTAACCAAGGTCCATGGACTTTCATTTTACCTTTTCATCCAATGCTACGTTTTGGTGCATTGCAGTTCGATGCACCTGGGAGCTTTTAATCGTTCATATATATGTATGTATCGTGTAGTGTATGTATCGTAGCCTTGGACCAATTTTTTGGGGGAAGCCAATTAACCCTCCTGGCGGTATGAAAAATTCATGTAGCTAGCCCAGGGCCCATCGCCTTCGGCGATCTCCGATCAGCAAATTCCGTTCAAAGAACGGGATTTCCTGGAGGACTTCCCCCGTCGGCATGGCGACGGGGCGGGATGACGTCACCGACGTCAGTGACGTCGTGAAGTCATTGGGAGTCCCGATCCACCCCTCGGCGCTGCCTGGCACTGATTGGCCTGCAGCGCACGGGGTCTGGGGGGGGCGCGCGCCGCAATGGATAGCAGCGATCGGGCGCGGGGCGGCGGCGATCGGTGTGCTGGCGCAGCTAGCAAAGTGCTAGCTGTGTCCAGCAAAAAAAAAATTAAGAAAATCGGCCCAGCAGGGCCGAAGAAAACCTCCTGCGCGGCTTACTCCGAACTACGTTCGGGGTTACCGCCAGGAAGGTTAACTTATCTGTATGTTTTTGGGATGTGGGAGGAAAGCAAAGTGCCTGAAAACCCATGCAGACTCGGGGAGAACATACAAACTCCACGCAGATAGTGCCCTGGCTGGGATTCAATCCAGGGACCCAGCACTGCAGGGCAAGAGAGCTAACCACTAATCTACTGTGCTGCCCCAAGAGGTCTACAAGAAAAAGGAATCAGAAAAGTAGGAGAGAATACGTTAACAAGTCCTGGGCTGAACCTGAGACGAAAAATCGATACAGTTACAGCAAACCTGGGAGGAAGGAAAGGCTAAAGTTAGATACTTACCTAAGTAGAGCAGGGGCTAACACAGGATTGTCAAGAGGAGAGGGGATTCCTGAAAGCTCTCCCTCAGCCATGCACCATACAATGTAATAATATGGTAGGACATCATGCTGGGTACACATAATGCAATTTCCTGCTCGACTCAGATGTGTTTATGGGGCGGAAGGAAGCCCTGGGTAAGTAGCAAATCTTTAATGTTCGAGGTTTCCAATTGCCTTTAAGTTCCCCAGAGCTGCTCCATGCTCTGTACACACGCTGCTGCTCCATGCACTGTACACACACTGCTGCTCCATGCTCTGTACACACACTGCTGCTCCATGCTCTGTACACACGCTGCTGCTCCATGCTCTGTACACACACTGCTGCTCCATGCTCTGTACACATGCTGCTGCTCCATGCTCTGTACACATGCTGCTGCTTCATGCTCTGTACACACGCTGCTGCTCCATGCTCTGTACACACACTGCTGCTCCATGCTCTGTACACACGCTGCTGCTCCATGCTCTGTACCATGCTGCTGCTCCATGCTCTGTACACATGCTGCTGCTCCATGCTCTGTACACATGCTGCTGCTTCATGCTCTGTACACACGCTGCTGCTCCATGCTCTGTACACACACTGCTGCTCCATGCTCTGTACACACGCTGCTGCTCCATGCTCTGTACACACACTGCTGCTCCATGCTCTGTACACATGCTGCTGCTCCATGCTCTGTACACACACTGCTGCTCCATGCTCTGTACACACGCTGCTGCTCCATGCTCTGTACACACGCTGCTGCTCCATGCTCTGTACACACGCTGCTGCTCCATGCTCTGTACACACACTGCTGCTCCATGCTCTGTACACACGCTGCTGCTCCATGCACTGTACACACGCTGCTGCTACATGCTCTGTACACACGCTGCTGCTCCATGCTCTGCACACACACGCTGCTGCTCCATGCTCTGTACACACGTTGCTGCTCCATGCACTGTACACACGCTGCTGCTACATGCTCTGTACACACGCTGCTGCTCCATGCTCTGCACACACACGCTGCTGCTCCATGCTCTGTACACACACTGCTGCTCCATGCTCTGTACACACGCTGCTGCTCCATGCACTGTACACACGCTGCTGCTCCATGCTCTGTACACACTCTGCTGCTCCATGCTCTGTACACACACTGCTGCTCCATGCTCTGTACACAGGCTGCTGCTCCATGCTCTGTACACATGCTGCTGCTCCATGCTCTGTACACACACTGCTGCTCCATGCTCTGTACACATGCTGCTGCTCCATGCTCTGTACACACGCTGCTGCTCCATGCTCTGCACACACGCTGCTGCTCCATGCTCTGTACACACGCTGCTGCTCCATGCTCTGTACACACACTGCTGCTCCATGCTCTGTACACACACTGCTGCTCCATGCTCTGTACACACGCTGCTGCTCCATGCTCTGTACACACACTGCTGCTACATCCAAGGCCAACTGTAGCAGGGAAAGAAAGGGGGCGGTGCTGTGAGCTGCAGGATGCCTGAAGATATTCTGGTGTCTCAACTTGTGCCTGTCCCCAGACACTGCACCGGCCCTGGTCTGAGGGGGGATTCTGGGCAGCTGTAAGACCCCCCCCCCCTGCGTTTGACTTTGTAGAGGGATGCTGCTGTGCATGATTTGTATCATTCTGCATTAACTTAGAATTATTTGCATATTGCAAGTAAAGTAGGAAGTTGGCACTGAGCTAAACATTTGTAGTAATAAGCTCCTTTAAGACATCTGTGGCACAGGAATATAGGGAAACAAAAATTACTGTAGAGGTCCACTGTAGACGAAAAGTAGTTTTGTACTAAAATGCCTTTAGATGTCTGTGGCATATGCATATAAAAATACAGAACAACTATAGATGTTCACAGCAGTCTAAGGGGGAAAATGGGCCTAAAATAAGTTAACCCTAACATAATGAGGGGGTTTCAGAAAATGTAAGAGAAGTCTTGGAGTCACCTACAGGTTGAAATATCATATATGGGTTTTATAGTGTCCATAAAATACCTAAACTGCAGAATAGTAAAGCAACCACAAGATGTCACTGTCTGTAGAATGATGTGTAGATCTCTATGGTATTGTGATTTCCTGTATTCATTCTGTGTTCATCTCTGTTCTAAATAAGGTACATTTCCTGATGGTGGTGTATTATTTATCTCTGCATGTTTTTCTTCAGTAAAGAGTTCTACCTTGTGTTATTCAGTGCCTATCTGCCTGTACTGACCACTCTGCTCCACCAATATTATGGGCATCCTACAATCTTCCCTCTCATCAACTCACCAGTATCCTTTTACACTTGTTCCCCCCTTTGCTTTGTCGCTTTATGGAATATGGCAGCAGGAGTCAGAAAAGTTAACTGTGTGTAATATGCAGCAGAACCGACGTCCGTAACAGCTGGGCGAGGAAAATTCACTGCGCATTACACTCATTACAGGAAAGATGAACCATATAGAAACTCAATTAACAAGTAGATGAAAAAGAAAATTAAAGAAGCCCGAGTTGGTGTAGAGCAAATGACAACGGGGACCGCAAGCAGCGAGTCTCGTCTGTCACCGAGGAAATCAGTCCGTACCAGCAGGCACTGGCACTACATCTGTTGAACTAATCACAGCAGAAACCGCAATACTCACCGTTGTCACATTGTTAAAACATTTCTCCATTGGGCTGCAGGAAGGAAGACCGATAAACTTTTATGTGGTTAAGAGATGCAGAAAAAGCTCTAATTCCTGTGAATGCTTTCATGGCCATACTTTTCAGAAAGACGTTATCCATTCTCGTCTGTTTTAGATTCATAGACATAACTTTTTTTTAAGGCTTGGTTTTAACTTTGCGGCTTTAACCCTTTCCAATCCAATGCCGGACTATGTCTATGTATGACACATTTCTTCCAAAAAAGACTAGGGCAGGATTTTCCATAAAGCACAGTAAGCCTTTGCCTACAGGCGCCTTATGTGGGAGAGACGGCCCCCTCCTCAGATCACTGATCTCAGGAGCTTACAGTCTAATCCCTGCCTTATACAGTATCACCGATCTCAGGCACTTACACCCAAACTCTTGTCTCATGTCACTAAGAATGGTATGAGATGTTTATTAGACTGTAAGATTCTAAGGACAGTTAGTGACATGAGAAAGGAAATAGAGTTTTTTTATTTGTTTATTTGGGTGTTTTCCGTGCCATTATAGCCTGTTCCAATCTTTATGAATTGATATTTACTGACATTTGTTGAGGTAATTACCGCTGAAGTTGGTAATTTACCTCACTACTTGGTAAGTTATTATATATAGCATTATTAATCATATAATGCTGGTGCGTGTGCAAGAGGGAAGAAGCTGCAGCACGTGAGCTGGCACTGGCCTCATCCCCTCCCCCGGAACCATCATATTATTTCATAAGTTTTAGTCGCTCTCTGTAGACAGGAAAGATGGGGATAACAACCCTCCACCAGGGATGGACTGGACTATGTATAGATATTTGTACAGAGGCGCCAAAATAAGATTAAAACATCTAAAACATCTAAAAACCATTTACAAAGGGAAAGTTAAGGTGGACCTACCTCCCTCAAAGAAAAACAGACAGAAGTTTGTTATTTTTGTTTAAAAAAAATAACATTTATTAGAAGCTACAGAACATTTATTATAATAATAATAATAATAATAATAATAATAATAATAATAATAATAATAATAATAATAATAATAATAATAAGTGGAGCTTCTAATAAATGTTATTTTTTTGAAACAAAAATAACGAACTTCTGTCAGTTTTTTTTCCTTGAGGGAAATCCTATTTGGCGCCTCTGTACAAATATCTATACATAAGTATTATATAACATGTTTTTATAGAAAACATTTATTAACTTTTGTAAAACGATGAGCTGAAGGACCATTCTTCCCTCTACCATTTCCAGGAAATGAGTGCATATTATTTAAGCAGTGTATAAGTATAAAAGCTGGAAAAAAAAGTTCTGACCCGAACCCATTACATTTTCCCACTTCGCAGCTCTTGCCCAGCTGCGGAGATTTAGAAATTTGTAAAATGGAAAGGTCTTTTCTTTGACATTTGCGAGGGCTGAAAAAGCAGCTGAAGCAAACATGGTTAAAGCGGAACTGTAAATTCCCTTAACAAAACAAACTGTTTAACTTACCTGGGCTATGCAAAGCTTTCTTCTTGTTCCCGCCTGATATAGCAAGCAGGAATGCGAACAAAGCTATGCATAGCCCAGGCCGCACAGGCGCAGTTGCTGTCGACTTGGGAGTCAATGGTAATGAAGCTGCACTGCGGCGGGAGAATGGTAAGCTTGTTTTAAGGGAATTTACAGTTAACCGCTTTAAGTTAGAATTATCAGGGATATAGTGGAAGTAAATGATGCATTGCAGATATGGTCTAATAACTGCCTTCCATCCTGGATGCTGCTAGCTTAGCAGAGGACCCAACAGTCACTGGAGAGGTGAGTAAATCAAGCACCTGCACAATGGCCCCCAATGATATGCAGTGTTAAAGTGGTGATGTGCTTATAATACCTTTAGATTGCTTTCAATGCAGTGTTTGTGGCCTTGAGAGGTATAAGCAAAGGAAAAGGAATGATTTGTTAATTAAAAAAAAAAAAAAGCAGAAGGGAGGTGGGACTTGGGGAAAGATAAGAGGCTTCATGTCAAAACTAATAATCACTCGTGGTCCGAAGTCGCCCTACTTTGCTGCACTCACAGTCTGAATACCAGAGCTCCGTGCATCTTCCTTACATCCTGGTGTGTGATGAGACAGTGCTATCTCCTGTGCAGCACACACAGCCTGAATTCCAGAGCTCCGCACATCTTCCTTACTTCCTGGTGTGCGATGAGACAGTGCTATCTCCTGTGCTGCACACACAGTCTGAATTCCAGAGCTCCGTGCATCTTCCTTACATCCTGGTGTGTGATGAGACAGTGCTATCTCCTGTGCTGCACACACAGTCTGAATTCCAGAGCTCCGTGCATCTTCCTTACATCCTGGTGTGGGATGAGACAGTGCTATCTCCTGTGCGGCACACACAGTCTGAATTCCAGAGCTTTGTTCATCTTCCTTACTTCCTGGTGTGGGATGAGACAGTGCTATCTCCTGTGCAGCACACACAGTCTGAATTCCAGAGCTTTGCACATCTTCCTTACTTCCTTGTGTGCGATGAGACAGTGCTATCTCCTGTGTGGCACACACAGTCTGAATTCCAGAGCTCCGTGCATCTTCCTTACTTCCTGGTATGTGATGAGGCAGTGCTATCTCCTGTGCGGCACACACAGCCTGAATTCCAGAGCTCCGTGCATCTTCCTTACATCCTGGTGTGTGATGAGACAGTGCTATCTCCTGTGCTGCACACACAGTCTGAATTCCAGAGCTCCGTGCATCTTCCTTACATCCTGGTGTGCGATGAGACAGTGCTATCTCCTGTGCTGCACACACAGTCTGAATTCCAGAGCTTTGTTCATCTTCCTTACATCCTGGTGTGCGATGAGACAGTGCTATCTCCTGTGCGGCACACACAGTCTGAATTCCAGAGCTTCGTGCATCTTCCTTACATCCTGGTGTGTGATGAGACAGTGCTATCTTCTGTGCGGCACACACAGTCTGAATTCCAGAGCTTCGTGCATCTTCCTTACATCCTGGTGTGTGATGAGACAGTGCTATCTCCTGTGCGGCACACACAGTCTGAATTCCAGAGCTCCGTGCATCTTCCTTACATCCTGGTGTGCGATGAGACAGTGCTATCTCCTGTGCGGCACACACAGTCTGAATTCCAGAGCTCCACACATCTTCCTTACTTCCTGGTGTGCGATGAGACAGTGCTATCTCCTGTGCGGCACACACAGTCTGAATTCCAGAGCTCCACACATCTTCCTTACTTCCTGGTGTGCGATGAGACAGTGCTATCTCCTGTGCTGCACACACAGTCTGAATTCCAGAGCTCCATGCATCTTCCTTATTTCCTGGTGTGTGATGAGACAGTGCTATCTCCTGTGCTGCACACACAGTCTGAATTCCAGAGCTTCATGCATCTTCCTTACTTCCTGGTGTGCGATGAGGCAGTGCTATCTCCTGTGCAGCACACACAGTCTGAATTCCAGAGCTTCATGCATCTTCCTTACTTCCTGGTGTGCGATGAGGCAGTGCTATCTCCTGTGCGGCACACACAGTCTGAATTCCAGAGCTCCGCACATCTTCCTTACTTCCTGGTGTGTGATGAGGCAGTGCTATCTCCTGTGCAGCACACACAGTCTGAATTCCAGAGCTTCGTGCATCTTCCTTACATCCTGGTGTGTGATGAGACAGTGCTATCTTCTGTGCGGCACACACAGTCTGAATTCCAGAGCTTCGTGCATCTTCCTTACATCCTGGTGTGTGATGAGACAGTGCTATCTCCTGTGCAGCACACACAGTCTGAATTCCAGAGCTCCGTGCATCTTCCTTACATCCTGGTGTGTGATGAGACAGTGCTATCTCCTGTGCGGCACACACAGTCTGAATTCCAGAGCTCCATGCATCTTCCTTACTTCCTGGTGTGTGATGAGACAGTGTTATCTCCTGTGCGGCACACACAGCCTGAATTCCAGAGCTTTGTTCATCTTCCT
This sequence comes from Hyperolius riggenbachi, assembly GCF_040937935.1. Lineage (NCBI taxonomy): Eukaryota > Metazoa > Chordata > Amphibia > Anura > Hyperoliidae > Hyperolius > Hyperolius riggenbachi. The sequence continues at coordinate 290,787,449 of NC_090654.1, read as the reverse complement.
TACATCCTGGTGTGTGATGAGGCAGTGCTATCTTCTGTGCGGCACACACAGTCTGAATTCCAGAGCTTCGTGCATCTTCCTTACTTCCTGGTGCGCGATGAGACAGTGCTATCTCCTGTGCTGCACACACAGTCTGAATTCCAGAGCTCCATGCATCTTCCTTACTTCCTGGTGTGTGATGAGACAGTGTTATCTCCTGTGCGGCACACACAGCCTGAATTCCAGAGCTTTGTTCATCTTCCTTACATCCTGGTGTGGGATGAGACAGTGCTATCTCCTGTGCTGCACACACAGTCTGAATTCCAGAGCTCCGTGCATCTTCGTTACATCCTGGTGTGTGATGAGACAGTGCTATCTCCTGTGCAGCACACACAGTCTGAATTCCAGAGCTCCGTGCATCTTCCTTACATCCTGGTGTGTGATGAGACAGTGCTATCTTTTGTGCAGCACACACAGTCTGAATACCAGAGCTCCGTGCATCTTCCTTACTTCTTGGTGTGTGATGAGACAGTGCTATCTTCTGTGCAGCACACACAGCCTGAATTCCAGAGCTTTGTTCATCTTCCTTACATCCTGGTATGTGATGAGACAGTGCTATCTCCTGTGCAGCACACACAGTCTGAATTCCAGAGCTCCGTGCATCTTCCTTACATCCTGGTGTGTGATGAGACAGTGCTATCTTCTGTGCAGCACACACAGTCTGAATTCCAGAGCTTTGGGCATCTTCCTTACTTCCTGGTGTGTGATGAGACAGTGCTATCTCCTGTGCCGCACACACAGTCTGAATTCCAGAGCTTCGCACATCTTCCTTACGTCTTGGTGTGCGATGAGACAGCGCTATCTCCTGTGCGACACACACAGTCTGAATTCCAGAGCTCCGCACATCTTCCTTACTTCCTGGTGTGTGATGAGACAGTGCTATCTCCTGTGCGACACACACAGTCTGAATTCCAGAGCTCCACACATCTTCCTTACTTCTTGGTGTGTGATGAGACAGCGCTATCTCCTATGGCGCACACACAGTCTGAATTCCAGAGCTCCGTGCATCTTCCTTACATCCTGGTGTGCGATGAGACAGTGCTATCTCCTGTGCGGCACACACAGTCTGAATTCCAGAGCTCCGCACATCTTCCTTACTTCGTGGTGTGCGATGAGACAGTGCTATCTCCTGTGCTGCACACACAGTCTGCATTCCAGAGCTTCGTGCATCTTCCTTACTTCCTGGTGTGTGATGAGACAGTGCTATCTCCTGTGCGACACACACAGTCTGAATTCCAGAGCTCCACACATCTTCCTTACTTCTTGGTGTGTGATGAGACAGCGCTATCTCCTATGCCGCACACACAGTCTGAATTCCAGAGCTCCGTACATCTTCCTTACATCCTGGTGTGCGGTGAGACAGTGCTATCTCCTGTAAAGGCACACACAGTCTGAATTCCAGAGCTCCGTGCATCTTCCTTACGTCCTGGTGCGCGATGAGACGGTGCCATCTCCTGTGCGACACACACAGTCTGAATTCCAGAGCTCCCCACATCTTCCTTACTTCTTGGTGTGCGAAGAGACAGTGCTATCTCCTGTGCGACACACACAGTCTGAATTCCAGAGCTTCGTGCATCTTCCTTACTTCCTGGTGTGCGATGAGACAGCGCTATCTCCTGTGCGACACACAAAGTCTGAATTCCAGAGCTCCACACATCTTCCTTACTTCTTGGTGTGTGATGAGACAGCGCTATCTCCTATGCCGCACACACAGTCTGAATTCCAGAGCTCCGCACATCTTCCTTACATCCTGGTGTGCGGTGAGACAGTGCTATCTCCTGTAAAGGCACAGACAGTCTGAATTCCAGAGCTCCGTGCATCTTCCTTACATCCTGGTGCACGATGAGACGGTGCCATCTCCTGTGCGGCACACACAGTCTGAATTCCAGAGCTCCACACATCTTCCTTACTTCCTGGTGTGCGATGAGACAGTGCTATCTCCTGTGCGACACACATAGTCTGAATTCCAGAGCTTAGTTCATCTCCCTTACTTCCTGGTGTGCAATGAGACGGTGCCATCTCCTGTGCGGCACTCACAGTCTGAATTCCAGAGCTCCGCACATTTTCCTTACGTCCTGGTGTGCGATGAGAGATCCAGGAACATACAAGATTCAGTTTAGTGCAAGGGTTGTAAAGAAGAATTTCTGATCTTGTAAGGTTTACAGTCAGTGACATGACTATGCAGGGGAGTTCCTACCATTGGGCGTGGGAGGCATGGCATAGCACATTGGGTGTCTGACAGGGAGGAGGGGTGTCGCCACAACCAGGGCTGGATTTAGGCCAAGGCCGCCTAGGACATGGCCTAGGGCACCACAGGAGCAAGGGCACCAAAGCAGAAGGTTAAACTGGTGAAGCATTTGCAAGCTTGCAAATGCTGCAATACAGGGAGGTCAGGTCAGGCCTGACTGCAATACTGCGTAATATGTTGGTGTTTTATAAATACAATAAATAATAATAATAAAATAATAGCCACCTGTGCAGCAGCCACCTTGCTCTCTGGGCACGTTTGCATTGTGGCCAGTGGCTATGGACTTCGGCAGCATTGGAGACGGAAAGGAAGAGGAAGTTTCTGCACTGGAGACGAGTGGAGAAATGAGTGACACTGATAGCTGCTGCGGTGTGAAGGCCAGCTGGCTACCTATACTGAAAGAGGGCGGGAAAAGGAGGGATTAAGGGAGTCATCTGGCTACCTATACTGGTGGGAAGGGGAGGAGTCATCTGGCTACCTATACTGGAGGGGGGCGGCTGGTGACAGTGGCCTTGGCCGGTAAAGAGTACAAATCCGGCCCTGGCCACAACCCCCCACAGCGTCAGATCAGGAGGGGAAGCAGCGCTAGAGGGGGAGAGAGCAGAAGGAGGGGATCCAAGTGAGGGAGGAGGGGTTCTGCCCCCCCCCTCCCCGCCGCTGTACCCGCTGCCTTTCTTACTAGCGCTGCTTCCCCCTTCTGGGGCAACTATACTAGCTACACTGGGGGCAACTATACTAGCTACACTGGGGGCAACTATACTACTTATACTGAGGCCAAGTATACTAGCTATAATGGGGCAACTATACTGGGGGCAACTATACTTACTACCTATACTGGGGCAACTGTATTACCTGTACTGGTGGCACCTATATCTGGCATTGCCTGACATGGAACGCTCAGTATGCCGTACTCGCTCCTCTCCTTTTTTTTGGGGGGGGGGGGGGGGGTGGAGAGGTGTCAAGTGCCCCAGGTAGTAGGTACGCCACTGTGACTATGTACTCTGGAATGTGCCATGGGAGATTCCAGTGCTATATATGCATAGTAATATTGAAGTAAATTACTTCGATTTAACTCACTTGTGTCTTTCAATATTCCTGACGTGTGTGGAGGTGGGGTGGTTATTTTGGCAGGATTCATTTGGGCAGATGGGCATGCCCTGCCTTGTGCGGGTGGAGCAGCTGTAGCATTCATTTTGTAAACTGTCTTCACACTTTAATTTTGCACAGTAAATAAAACGATTCCGACAACAGCCCCTCCCCCCCGCCACAGCCGTGAAATGTCAGAGCTTTTACGTGCGCCTGTAAGTGTATGGGTGCTTGGAGCAAAACCTTTTCTTTTACTGATAAATGAAAGTTAATGGTGGAAATCCGGCGTCTCAAGGTGCCCTCTGGATCCTGCGCTGCTCTCCGTGCCATATGTTTCCCCTCTCTTCTCCCGCGCTCTATAATTGTATTCCATATTCCGAGTACAAAGCTTGCACAGGCACCTTTTTTTATGGCCGCGATTTTGCTTTAATCCTGCCAGATCTCTTCTCTTCTGTTTTATGTAAAATGTTATTCATACCGTATCCGCAGCGCATAAAAAGAGTAAAAAAAAAAAGGGAAATGTGAATAACAAAGCAAAAAAAAAAAAAGTGATGCATTATAAGCTCGAAAACTAAAACTCATTTTTTATGGTTGGACTCCAGCCAAACAGCTAAACACAAAGCTCAGACGCATATAATGGGAGCTGTCTTACCTGCCAAAACATTCGTAATTTAGTCCCATGCTGGGAGAAGGTTCTCCAACTCCCAAGGCAAAGATGCCAAGGTGAACCCCTCCATCTCCCGAAACCACTTCTCTCCCCCCCGGCATCTATCTCAAGCTTTCAAAGATCGTAGCTCTCCCCTGCTGATATATAATCACTCTCCCTCCTTCCCCACCGCAACAATACCATCTTTCACTGCAAAGGCGCAACATTTACTGGAATGATTTCATCGATGTCTCTCCCCTCCTTAATCAGTATGACTTCATCTCTCCAACTTCTCCTTGCAAGGCCTGGCAGGCAGTGGAGTAGCTAAGGAGCTGTGGGCCCCGATGCAAGTTTTACAATGGGGCCCCCCAAGCACTCTATACATAACAACTGATATGACGCACCAAAACTTGCCAAGGACAACGCAGTGTCAGAGGTGCAAGAAGGGAATGGGAAACAGTTTGGTAACAATTACCATTATTCAAAGTATCTATAGAAGTGACTATTATGAGCACAGGACCAATAGAGAGCGAATACTGTAGTTGAGGAAGGGCCCTTTGGGCCTTCATGCGGTCGCAACCTCTGCAACCCCTATTGCTACGCCCTTGCTTGCAGATCTCAGTACTCAGTTATACCTAGGCCTCAAGTTTGCAAGGTGTAGGAACTGAAGATGTGAAGGCAAAAGTACCGCAAGAACCTCCGCGAGGAAGGATATGGGTTAGACGCTCCAAGTGAATCTAGAAGGAGAGCACAGTACAAATCAGTACAGCAAAAGAGTAGTCCAATAGGGCAAGGTCATACACAGGAGGTCAGAGGTTCATGGTGTCCACGGGGCTAGACAAGAGCAGGTCAATGTACACAATCAGGGTAGGTCTAGGCAGGAAACAAGTGTAAGGTCTAAGGTCAGGAAAGGTCATTACATAAGAGCAGTCTAATCATTAAACCCAGATTAGCACACAAGTGACTAGATGCTACCACCGGGTAACGTGCACTGGATAGGGACAGAGTTTTTTTTGTGGCATGGAACAACCAGTTACAACCACAACTCCATAGGCTGCCAAAGTAAAGCGTTGGCTAATATTACATTCTAATTACCCTTTTGCACCTAGTGGCAGCACAAGGGAATGAGGCCGGTTCACGTGGACATCTAGAGAGCCTTTGACTCATACAGATACTCGGGATGGGGCAGCAAGGTGAGTATGTTACATCCCCCAAGGGTCACAGCACAACATGGCTTCCATTTCCAATCCTATATACCAGGGGATCAATGTTCTTCAATAACGATGCAACATAACCGCCAACCTAACCCACAGGCACCAATAAATAACCATATCATATTCTCCTCCCTCCAGATCATCACCCCAGCTAGGCGTGTCAATCAATATCACATCCCATCAACCATGCTGTTAGTAGATACAGTCAACAATTCTGGCTTGCATGCAAATATAATGCAGCTTGGATTGGAGCCAAAAAATGCACCTCCTATTGAGTAAAATAAGCAGTGAAGTGGGTTTTTATCTACATTGCTAAGAGACCCAGTCATGAATGACTTATATTCATTTGGTATCGCACTCTGAAAGAGGAGCAATTACCAAAAATTTTATTGATGCTTGATAGCAGCACGGTGGTGTAGTGGTAGTAGTTAGCTCTCTCGCCTTGCAGCGCTGGGTCCCTGGTTCGAATCCCAGCCAGGGCACTATCTGCAAAGAGTTTGTATGTTCTCTCTGTGCCTGCATGGGTTTCCTCCGGGCACTCCGGTTTCCTCCCACATTCCAAAAACATACAGATAAGTTAATTGGCTCCCTCTAAAAATTGGCCCTAGACTGCAGTACTTACAGTACATAATATAGACATATGGCAATGGTAGGGATTAGATTG
>NC_090654.1:290631552-290776552 GCF_040937935.1 Hyperolius riggenbachi | reverse complement strand
AACTCTTTTTTTCCCCCTTACACCCTACAGTAGTCCTTTAACTCATTAGACTGGAGCCCGTCGAGTAGGATTCTTCCTGCCATGCTCGGGTGCTCGCAAGTGTGAACATGAATGAAGCTGTTTATGCACAGCCTTTTTCCTCTGTGCATGATCCATTCTACTGCACATGCTTGGACAACACGCTTCAGGAGGATTTAAACATGGTGTTAGCAGACCCTTTTTTATCAGACATGAAATCCCAATGTCTCAGTAACCATTGTTTTATGCCTGGTACACACGATGCAATTTCGTGTCTTACAGATGAGTTGAATAGATAATTTTGTGATCCGTCCGATCTGATTTCCGATCATTTTCTGAATGATTTTCTGATAACTTCTATACAAAATAGATTAAAAAAAATGTTTTGAAATCCGATTGGACCTCTCGGAAATGATCTATTCAACCCGTCTATCTGATGGGAAATTGCATGGTGTGTATCAGGCATTAAAGGACAACTGAAGCGAGAGAGATATGGAGGCTGTAGATGATATTTTTTTCCTTTTAAGCAATACCAATTGCCTGGCTGTCCTGCTGATCCTCTGCCTCTAGAACTTTTAGCAACAGCCCCTGAACAAGCATGCAGCAGGTCAGGTGCTCTGACTGAAGTCAGACTGGATTTGCTGCATGCTTGTTTCAGGGTTGTGATTCAGACACTACTGCAGCTAAAGAGATCAGCAGGGCTGCCAGGCAACTGGTATTGTTTAACCGGAAAAAAATATGGCAGCCTCCATATCCTTCTAACTTCAGTTGCCCTCAGGGTCGGTTCTAGATCTTTTGCTGACTGAGGCAAACTTGTGAGGATGCCCCACCCCGATTTAGAATGATCACACAGCCCCCAACAACTTACTCTGCTTCATTGAATGTTCTAATTCAGCCAGGGAGCATATGCAATAACTTGAGACATGACATGCTGCAGCTCAACACAATAACACACTGGCTGGCTGTGACTAATAAACTGCACACCTTCAGCCACTCCATTCCTCCTCAGTCAGGGCAGCAGTGCCACCTCCTCCCTTATGCTGTGCAAGTTAAATGGAATACTGCTGCTTTCCTGCCTCCCCTCCTCACTCACTGCCAGACTCCTCACACAGCACAACAAGCTGCTTTTCCCCAATGATGCTCTCCTGTCTCCCCCCTCCTCACTCACTATCACACTCCTCACACAGCACAACAAGCTGCTTTTGCCCAGTGCTGCTCTCCTGCCTCCCCCCTCCTCACTCACTGTCAGACTCCTCACACAGCACAACAAGCTGATTTTCCCATATGATGATCTCCTGCCTCCCCTCCTCACGTACTGCCAGACTCCTCACACAGCACAACAAGCTGCTTTTCCCCAATGCTGCTCTCCTGCCCCCCCCCCCTCCTCACTGTCAGACTCCTCACACAGCACAACAAGCTGCTTTTCCCCAATGCTGCTCTCCTGTCTTCCCCCCTCCTCACTCACTGTCAGACTCCTCACACAGCACAACAAGCTGCTTTTCCCCAATGCTGCTCTCCTGCCCCCCCCCCCTCCTCACTGTCAGACTCCTCACACAGCACAACAAGCTGCTTTTCCCCAATGCTGCTCTCCTGTCTTCCCCCCTCCTCACTCACTGTCAGACTCCTCACACAGCAAACAAGCTGCTTTTCCCTAATGATGACCTCTTCACCTTGATTGCTCTCCTCTCACTTCTTCTCCTACTCTGGCTGCATGCTGTTAGTGTAAACACAGTACAAACGTTCCTGTAATCTCTGCACCTGATGCAAAGGTTTCACCTTGCTTCAGGAGAGAACCATGAGAGACTGGTTGTCCTTTAAAAAGTTTGCTAAACTTCAGAATCCATCTAACAGAACAATAGAGGTACTTTAACATTTCACTGCCCGACCACATTCAAGAATTCCTTTATTCAGTGGGCTGTCTGCATGAGCCCTGGAGATAAAAGAAAGAGTAAGCAGGAAAGTGTATTGTTGCTCTTTCACCAGACCTCATGCTGTGCTAATCAGAGCTGCCCAGGGAAGCTGTGATTGCATCTTTGCATGTGGGCCAGGGGAGGCTACGAATCCGTGCTGCTTTTAGCGCTGTAGAGTGGTCGATGGAAGCGTGAACGCTCACATTCAAATATTGTGACTACATTTTTATTGATCTGTGTCTTTTTCAAGCACTTCTGCATCTCAAATGCTGAACACTATGTTAACACATAATTCAGTTATCTAACATTAGCCATAGTCAAAGCAAACGGATATACAGTGTCTCCTTCATTTCATTATATAAGCAAGGCTTCTCCAACGAGATCCTTGTCCTGTTGATGCATTCTTTCCCTGTATGGGAGCCTTTAGTGGATATGTTCAGACTGAGCCTCATACATGGAACTCTATTCCTCGGGGGGCATTGCAGTGCCAGGGCTTTACAGATATGTCGCGAGCCTATACGTGCATACACACGCACGACAAAAGGAAACGATGGGTCCTCCGGACCCTTCCGCTGGGCAGTCTTTAGCCAACAGTATGCACGTGTGTACGCCCGCTCAGCAAATTGTTCAGAAACAGCCTTATCAGTCCGCCGACAGTGAGTACACAGGCGCATACAGTCAGCTAAAGACCGCCCAGCGGGAGGGTCCGGCGGACCCGTCGTTTCTTTTTGTAGTGCGTGTGTGCGCACCTTAAGGGCTAGTGATGTCTTTTGTTGCTATGCGGAGGAAAGGATGGCCGACCGAGCGTTGCACAAGCTGCATCACAGGGGGTTAGTAGAGAGAACAATGCTCTTGGTTGATACTTGCCAAGACAATGCATTGGGCTGATAGCTGTACACAAAACATGCTAGACTCTTACAGGGATGGTCGTAGCCAACTTCGCTTCGCTGGAACTACGCGTAGTTTTACGCAATTACGCTTCGCCAAACTACGGCTTTGAAATCAAATATTCACTTTGTATGCATTTCGTAGACTACGCGTTAAAATACGCAATTACCCATAGTGTGAAGCGTAGTGTATGCGGATGCTTATGCCCGTATGCAGGAAATTGTACACGTTAATTCCTTCTTAAATGCGTATACCGGGAACTCTTCTATGCATACATTCCCCTTTCCAATGCGTAAATTTGTAAGTATACAATCGCACGCGGAAAATTAGACGCGAATAACGCATTGGTAGTTCACTACGCAATACACGTTAACTTCACACAGTGAGCGTAAGCTACGTGTAACAGTACTTCGCTACGCATAAATTCGTAAGCGCAATTTTGAAACTTCACCTACGAACTACGATGCGTAGATGCGAACTACGATGCGTAAATTCGCACTGGCGTCGTTTCTGCTCATCTCTGCTTTGGAAAGGTGGTCAGTATTGGCCACTTTGACTGAGTTTAATCTATCATGTGTACACAGCTGAAATCTTAGGAGTAATTTGTCAAGACAGAAGCACAGAATATTGGAGTCAGGGGCGTAGGAATAGGCCCTGCAGCCCCTGCGCCCGCGGGGGGGCCCGGCCCCCCCCCTGGGGCCCGCTCGGGGCCGTTTTGTGGGTGCTGGAGGGGTGGCAGCATGAGGGGAAAGCCTTGCCCACAGTCGGCGGGGAGAGGGGTAGTTCCCCCCTCTCCCTCACCTCGGGGCTCTCCCCTCTGCGCTCCCCTCCAGCTCGTAAGTGTCTGTGGGGCTGTGGTGGGCAGCGAGCGGCGGGCAGATACATACCTGCTTCCGTGCGTTCCATCGGAGACTTCTCCCTCTAGCGGCTGACGTCACTTCCGGAAGTGACGTCAGCCGCTAGAGGGAGAAGTCTCCGATGGAACGCACGGAAGCAGGTATGTATCTGCCCGCCGCTCGCTGTCCACCACAGCCCCACAGACACTTACGAGCTGGAGGGGAGCGCAGAGGGGAGAGCCCCGAGGTGAGGGAAAGGGGGGAACTACCCCTCTCCCCGCCGACTGTGGGCAAGGCTTTCCCCTCATGCTGCCACCCCTCCAGCACCCACAAAACGGCCGCGAGCGGGCCCCGGGGGGGGGGGGGGGGGGGGCGGGGGCCCGCTCAGAAAATCTGCAGGGGGGCCCGGTGGGGCCTAGTTACGCCCCTGATTGGAGTAAATGCAGAACAGTCAATCAGAGTTTCTCTTGCATAGCCAAAGAAAATTGGTTGCCCCAGGTTGCAGTTCGGCATTTGGTCAGGCTTTCTGTAAACATGTCTTAACCACTTCCCAACTGAGGGGTTTTACCCCCTGACCACCAGAGCAATTTTCACCTTTCAGCGCTCCTTCCATTCATTCGTCTATAATTTTATCATTACTTATCGCAATGAAATGAACTATATCTTGTTTTTTTCGCCACCAATTATGCTTTCCTTAAGTGGGACATTATGCCAAGAATAATTTTATTCTAAATGTGTTTTAATGGGAAAATAGGAAAAAATGTGGGAAAAAAATATTATTTTTCAGTTTTCGGCCTTTATAGTTTTTAAATAATGCATGCTACTGTAATTAAAACCCATTAAATGTATATGCCTATTTATCCCGTTTATAAAACCGTTTAAATTATGTCCCTATCACAATGTTTGCCACCAATATTTTAATTGGAAATAAAGGTGCATTTTTTTCAGTTTTGCGTCCATCCCTAATTACAAGCCCATAGTTTATAAAGTAACAGTGTTAGGCCTCTTGCACACTGCATGCGATTCCGATTCAGATTCCGCTTTTTAATCAGTTTTTACATCCGATTCAGATTCTGATTTGCAGTGTGCAAGGAGCAAACTGCAAATCTGAATCGGAATCGGCAGTAAAAACAGATTAAAAAGCGGAATCTGAATCTGAATCGCATGCAGTGTGCAAGAGGCCTTATACCCTCTTGACATAAATATTTAAAAAGTTCAGTCCCTAAGGTAACTATGTATGTATTTTTTTCAAATTGTAAATTTTTTTTTTTTTTTTAATTACAAGAAAAAAAAATTGGGGAGTGTGGGAGGTAAGGAGTTAATTTTTTGTGTAAAACTAAGTTATTTGTGTGTAAAAAATGCTTAGGGTGTAGTTTTACTATTTGGCCACATGATGGCAACAGTAACTTTTTGTTTCATGCGACCTGCAAGTGTCCTTCCGGACGCTTGCAGGAAGTAGAAAGAGGCTGGGACTTTGTTATTGCTCACAATGATCGCGCTGCTCAGCCGAGCGGCAGCGGATCATTGTGGGGCTTAGATCAACGAACGGGAATGGATTTTCCCGTTCGTTGATCTCTGGGCGAGCGGGCGGCGGCGTGTTTACTAGCGGCGGGCGGCGTGTTTACGAGCGGGAGCACGGGCAGCGGCGGGAGTGCGCAAAGTACGGATTTCTCCGTCCCTGGGGGTTAAAGGATAAAAAAAGGGACGGAGAAATCCGTACGGGCGGGGGTAAAGTGGTTAAAGGACAACTGACCTGAGAGTGCTATGGAGGCTGCCATATTTATTTCATTTAACTCTTCAGCAGCCACATAGAGTAAAACTTTATATGGCTGCAGGGCCAAATTTTTACTGACGCCGGAGAAGTGTGCAGGAAAAAGGGGTATGTGGCATCAGGGTGGGGGTGGCGGCATGGAGCTTTTTATACATACCTGTCGGGATGGCTGGATTGGCTTCTTCTTCCTCCACCACGGCGAAAACGTACTCCGGACATGTCGTCTTTGTTCTGATCACATGATATGACTTATGATCGGGATCCAGGAGACCGATCTCCTGCATCCTGATCACATCCGATCACATGATATGACTTATGATCGGGATCCAGGAGACCGATCTCCTGCATCCTGATCATGTCATGTCATGTGATCGGATGTGATCAGGACCCATAAAACTTGCCGGAAGTTCAGAGCAGCCGGAGGAGGAAGAGAAGAAGCCGTCCAGAACAGGTAAATATAACTGCTCACTGTCACGCACTCGTTCAGCTACACTGGGTGGCCAAACAAGATATGCTGACAGAGGCTTCCTATGCACTAGCGGCTTTCAAATGAACCCTTTTGTTTAAAGCTGCTATTGGGTTAAACAATACCAGTTGCCTGGCATCCTACTGATCTTTCATACATCAGTAGTTTCTGAATCACACACCTGAAACAAGCATCTAGCAAATCCAGTTAAATTGAAGGGGGCACTATGACAAAAAAATTGTAAAATGGAAAATAGTTGTAAACATACAGATAAGAAGTACGTTTTTTCCGGAGTAAAATGAGCCATAAAGTACTTTTCTCCTATGTTGCTGTCACTTACAGTAGGTAGTAGAAATCCGACAGAAGTGACAGGTTTTGGACTAGTCCATGTTTACATAGGGGATTCTCAGGGATTGATTTGTTTTCAAAAGCACTTAGTGAATGGCAGTTGCTCTGTCCAACTGCCAAAAAAACTGTGTAGCAAGCAGGGAAGCTGGCCAGCATAATTGTTTAAATCCTTTTTTGGGAATATCTTTATAAAGAATAAAAGCCTTGCTGAGAATCCCCTATGAAGAGATGGACTACTCAAAAACCTGTCACTTCTGTCAGATTTCTACTACCTACTGTAGGTGACAGCAACATAGGAGAAAAGTAATTTATACCTAATTTTACTCTGGAAAAAAATGTGCTTCTTATTTGTCTATGTTTGCACAAATTTTAATGTATGCAATTTTTCGCCATAGGGCCCTTTAAGTCCCAAACATATGATCTGCATGTTTGTTCAGGGTCTATGGCTAAAAGTATTACAGGGAGATGATCTGCAGGACAGCCAGGGAATTCACATTATTTAAAAATAAATGAATATGGCAGCCTCCATATCCCTCTCACAGGTGTCCTACATACATTTGCCATGTACAACAAAATGATTGAAAGATAGATAGATAGATCCTAGGTTTTTATGCCACCACAAACCCTAACTGCATAAGGCTCATGTGTTATTTTTATGTTTGTGTGGGTTTCCCTTCTTTTTCACCTCAATCCCCAAAACATCTAATTAAATTAATTAACTTCTTCAGAATATTGATTTCCAGGAAAAAATAGTAAAATGCTGGCTAAATACAGGCAGTGTGTCAAAGACTGGTCAAAATACATGTGCTCTACGAGACACAATTCTAGAAACAGGTGTAAAAGAGAGGCCAGACATCAGGACAAATAAAATGCAGTCTTTATTAAAGCCATTCATCACCCTAATACCTCCGCTACTTAGCAACCTAAGTGGCATCCATGCTCCTCTCAGAGGCGTGGCTTATCTATCCCTATCATGATGCAGTGGGAGTAGCCATTTGTGGCCATACACTGCACTTGTTGGAATGTGACTTCTGGTGGTGGCACCAAGATACGTGTGGTGTCGTCGACACAAATACCGAGCAACCATATGGACCGGCCTATGGAGATGGTTGAGTGCCTCCTTTTGGTATACTGTATATTTGAGAAGTAACTAAGTGGTAGCATGGTTTGGAATGTCCTGTGATAAGAAGGGTATACCGTTAAAAGGCTGTCAGGCCAAAGTGATCAAGTCAGGTCTTCCTGGCACCTGCATGGCACCGCTTAGTGTCTGAGTTGGATGCCGCCATAGACCATAAAGTTATTAGTGCTATAGCGGTGCAGGGGGGATTTCTCCTGAAGCCTCCATAATTTGGGTTTTGGTAACAGCCAGATCCTGAATTATTCCACCAGAGGACAGGCTAGGTAGTCAGTAGAGGAATATATTTGGTGCTTCTTTGAGCATTTGTTTTATGCTGTGACAATTGTTTTCGAGGTTGGACAAAGACTGCATTTTATAAGACTTGGTGACCAGCTTCCCCACTTAATCTCTTTAGACTATTTTAATTAAAGGGACACTGTAGGGGGGTCAGGGGAAAATGAGTAGAACTTACCTGGGGCTTCTAATGGTCCCCCGCAGACATCCTGTGCCCGCACAGCCACTCCCCAATGCTCCAGCCCCGCCTCTGGTTTACTTCTGGAATTTCAGACTTTAAAGGCTGAAAACCACTGCGCCTGCGTTGCCGTGTCCTCACTCCCGCTGATGGCACCAGGAGCGTACTGCGCAGGCCCAGTAAGGTCTGGGCCTGTGCCGTGCGCTCCTGGTGACATCAGGGGAAGCGAGGACACGGCAACGCAGGCGCAGTGGTTCTCAGACTTTAAAGTCTGAAATTCCAGAAGTGAACCGGAGGCGGGGCCGGGGCATCGGTGAGTGGCTGTGCGGGCACAGGATGTCTGCGGGGACCATTAGAAGCCCCAGGTAAGTTCTACTCATTTCCCCCGACCCCCTACAGTATCCCTTTAAATCATGCCAGAGAAACATTACAATATGAACCACTATGAGAGTGCCTTGCATGTTTCCACTGAAAACAAGGTTATGGAGATGCCCAAAAGAATAAAAAGCATCAAAACCATAAAAAGCTATGTAAATAAACAATTTTCAACTCACCACCAATTTATGTATAGACTATTAGCCATAGCCAAGACTTTTAATTCAGCACTTAAATTGTGTGGACCAATTACCAGTGCAGTTGTGGCCACTAAGTGCCTCTGCCTACTGTGTGCTATAGAAAGTATCAACGCGTACGTTAAAAAGGGGCGCTGGGAAAAAAGGGCGCCGGGTTTTAAACGATAAACATGGATAACGTTTAAAAATATAATGTACTATATTTCGTTTAAAAATAATGATTTATAAAGTTATAAATCATTAAATAATGTGCATGAAATTGGCAATTGTGAAAACGTTAATCTTCCATTTAAAAAGTGAAACGTATAATAGCGTTTAAAAAAAATAGTAAGTAACCCTCCCTGTACCTACCCCTAACCCCTAGACCCCCGTGTTGGTGCCTAAACCTAAGACCCCCCTGGTGGTGCCTAAACCTAAGACTCCCCTGGTGGTGCCTAACCCTAAGACTCCCCTGGTGGTGCCTAAACCTAAGACCCCCCTGGTGGTGCCTAAACCTAAGACCCTCCTGTGATAAGCATTAATAACGTGTGAAAAAAATAGTGTGCTGTTTTTCGTTTAAAAATAATGTTTTAAAAAAGATTGTACTGTTTTTCTTTTAAAAATAATGTTTAAAAAATTATAAATCATAAAATAATGTGTAATCATGAGAAGCAGTTATAAAACAGTAAAAGTCTCCGGGCGCCGCTTATAAAACGTTATTTTTCTCCGGCGCCCTTTTTTCCTGTCGGGCGCCGATTTAACAATATTTATTATGGGAGTGAATGGCGGCGCCCGATTTGTCCACTTGCCTCAGGCGCCCGAATTTACTGTTCCCAGTATCAACATTGTAAATTAACTAACTAAATACATGCATAAAAAAACCTGATAAAACTTTCCTTTTTTTATCTTAACTTCTACAGAGGAAAAGTTTCTTCTGGAAGGAAGAAGAAAATACTCTCAACTCAAGCTGTGCCAAGATGAACCTATTGTACTAGTCAAATTAATGTTCCACTTCTCGACTTTTCATGTTGAAATGTTGAATTGTTCCGATGCCAATCCAGGAAGCTGAGAACAGTAGGAAGAGCGGGTCACAGATAAACACCATTATTTTTTGAAGAGCTATGTAGGAGTTGGTGGCATCTGTGACTTTCATGCGCATTCTTCTCCTGGAGAGAGCAGAGGATTTCCAGATTGACTAGGCAGTGATTAAAAAGGGTCTAATGAAGCCGTCACTTTCTCGTCACACGGCAGATAATGTTCACCTGTAAGAACGCCAAACAACTTCTTCTTCTTCTTCTGAAACGAGGCGGAAACTTACGTGGGGAATGTCTCAATATACCTAAGCTGTGTATTTTTACGATCCTCTGAGGGTCACCAGATAAAAGCACAATTCAGTGAGATGTGGAAAAGGCATTCCTAAAAGAGGAACTATGAAGCGTGTTATTCAATAAGAACTCCATGAAATGCCATTGGACTAGGCACTAAACTGGAAAAAAAAATGTTACTTTTACTGTTTTCATTTTTTTTTTGCCTGTCCTGAAGAGTAATACACACCATGCAATTTTCTTGTCAGTTAGACAGGAATGTTCCCATCATTCAATCATTTCTAACATGTCCAATCTGCTTCTGATCGAGAAAGGGAACGATTTGATGCAGCATGGATCTAAAAATCTGATCTCCAAAGCAAATCAGTCATGCTGGAAATCATCAAACGACAGGAAATTTCCCTTTGATCTGATGTGAAAATAGCATGGTGTGTACCATCCCTATTCCCTAACTGGTTGCTATCGATTTAATCACAGTGTCTAGCCAGCTAGTTGAATCACCTTTCTGAATCGGTCATATTTAGAAAAAGTAGACTGATTGCATTGTAACTGCAAGGCCTATATAGCTATATTTGAACACAAATGGATGCCACAAGGAATACAGCTTATCAGCCTTCATATAATAAAATGTTTTAAAGTCCTCTTATTGTCAACCATTCTTGTTATGGGGTTGTTTGCACCTTATAAACGCAAGCAATTTTCACATTTCAGCACTCCTCCCATTTATTCACCAATAGCTTTAACACTACTTCTCACATCTAAATTATGTTTTGTTTTGTTTTCAGGACAAATTAGGCTTTTGGGGGTAATTTTTTTTTAGTAATTATTTTAGGCTCTATGCATTTTAAAAGAAAAAAAAATGGAAAAAAAATGTTTTCTCTATTTCCATCCACTGTAGTTTTAAAAAAACAATGCTACCTTAGATAAAACCCACACATTTTATTTGTCCTAGATATCCGAACATTTAAATTATGTCCCTAGCGCAATGTATGGTGATTTTATATTATTTAGAAATTAAGGTGTATCTGTTCTATGGGGTGTTTTTTGTTTTCTCAACAAAAAACGTTCAGTTGGTTGTCCTGTCCCACCTGGCTTAAAGAGGATCTGTAACATGAAAAGATCCCCTGGGGGGTACTCACCTCGGGTGGGGGAAGCCTCCGGATCCTAATTAGGCTTCCCACGCCGTCCTCCATCCGTCAGGGGTCTCGCTGCAGCCCTCCGTGGAGTCCGTGCAGTGGTGACGTCAATATTTACCTTCCTGGCTCCTGCACAGGCGCTCTGACGGCTGTCGGCTCCGAACTACATGGAAATACCCGATCGCCGTCGGGTCTGCTCTACTGCGCAGGCGCAAGTCTCCGGCGCCTGCGCAGTAGAGCGGACCCGAATGAGATCGGGTATTTCCGTGTAGTTCGGAACGGAAAGTCGCCACAGCGCCCCCGCTGGAGCCAGCAAAGGTAAATATTGAACTGACAGTCGGCACAGTCGCCGGCTGTTCGGAGGGCTGCGGCGAGACCCCCGTGGGACAGAGGACGGCGTGGGAAGCCTCATTAGGATCCGGAGGCTTCCCCCACCCGAGGTGAGTACCCCCCAGGGGATCTTTTTAATGTTACAGAGTCTCTTTAAGGATGGAAAGTCAAAAAATGGTTCCATATTGAAGTATAGGGCCAATGCAAACATTGCATAAAGTTTGCCGTAAATGTGAACAGCGAACAGTAAATGTTTGCCGGGAACTGTTTGCCGGTGAAAATGTTTGTCCATCATCAATCTTCTGCTTAAAATAACTTAGTTACGAAAAAGCAGGGGGAAAAGTACTGTCAAAGTTATTTTTTCCTGCTTTCTGGTGGCTCAAAAAGCATTTTATTGATAATGTGCGAAAAACCACCTAGGAGAAAAGGTAGAAATAAACATGAATTGAATAAAGGCCATAATGTCACACAAGCCTTAATCTGCAGCTTCTAATTATTTATTTAATTGCGTGTTTATTTTAGGGAAGCAATTGACGGCCAAAAGAACAGTACGCAACAGCAGAACTACCGCATAATAACGTCATAAAATATTTATCCTCTCAGTAATAAACAGCATGTGAAAGTTAAAAATACCAATATCGTATTATTAAAAATAAAAATAGCAACAGCTGCTGCTGGGATAACAAACATGGCTTATGAGATGGCGTTCCACAGGCAGTGTTAGATGGATGGGAACTCAGCAACTTGACAAAGAACCAAGATAAAAGTCAGGTATTATTTATGAAATTGAGCCGCAGAGGAGATTCAAAAGAAGTTACATCATTTGCTTTCATTACTGAACCTGACATTATCTTGTTCTACCTTCTTTTCAAAGCCATTTTCTGTGTCTGAAACAGTGCAGTTTCTAGGCTAAATTACTCACAGAGCGAGGGTGTTCCTCCCCCCTTCCCCTTTCTAAGCTCAAGGAAGTTATTTGCAATGTAGTATTTAGAACCCAGTAGAGGTTAGCCAGGTTTAGGTGTCACAGTATAGGTAGCCAGATATAAGTGCCCCAGTATAGGTTAGCCAGGTTTAGGTGTCACAGTATAGGTAGCCAGATATAAGTGCCCCAGTATAGGTTAGCCAGGTATAGGTGCCCCCAGTATAGGTTAGCCAGGTATAGGTGCCCAGTATAGGTTAGCCAGGTATAGGTGCCCCAGTATAGGTTAGCCAGGTATAGGTGCCCAGTATAGGTTAGCCAGGTTTAGGTGTCACAGTATAGGTAGCCAGATATAAGTGCCCCAGTATAGGTTAGCCAGGTATAGGTGCCCCCAGTATAGGTTAGCCAGGTATAGGTGCCCCCAGTATAGGTTAGCCAGGTATAGGTGCCCTAGTATAGGTTAGCCAGGTATAGGTGCCCCCAGTATAGGTTAGCTAGGTATAGGTGCCCCCAGTATAGGTTAGCCAGGTATAGGTGCCCCAGTATAGGTTAGCCAGGTATAGGTGCCCCAGTATAGGTTAGCCAGGTATAGGTGCCCCCAGTATAGGTTAGCCAGGCATAGGTGCCCCCAGTATAGGTTAGCCAGGTATAGGTGCCCTAGTATAGGTTAGCCAGGTATAGGTGCCCCCAGTATAGGTTAGCCAGGTATAGGTGCCCCCAGTATAGGTTAGCCAGGTATAGGTGCCCCAGTATAGGTTAGCCAGGTATAGGTGCCCCAGTATAGGTTAGCCAGGTATAAGTGCTCCAATATATGTTATGCTGATCAGGAAGTAGTAAGAGTAAGCGGCACTAAAGACAGAACATCCCGTCGGCAGTGAACCTGGAATGGAGCCTAGAAGGTGAGTGTTTACTACATCGCTACCATAAATCTTTCTCTGCAAAGGAAGGGGAGCACGGAGGGGCAAGGATTCCAGGGATGGGGAAGGAGTCAGGCCTCCCTCTACACAGCTGAGTCCCAGTGTGCCACTGCTCCTCCCATCAGTGTGCCGGGTGCGCTCCCCTCCCTCACTGCGCCCCGGACGGATTCCCACCTCGCCCACCTATAGAAACAGGGCTGGTCTGATCTAAGCTGCAGGATTGCTACAGTTGTGCATTACCATGTGGCAATTGTCATTTGGGTGTTGGTGTTGCATTCAGCTATGTCACATATTTCTTGGTGATGTATTTGTTGTTTCTCCTTCATCTTGGCAACCATCATACCAAAATCCCTGCTCTCAAAGGCGACATCCAGCCACCGCCCCACTATGGTGGCGTAGTGGTTAGCGCGCTCTCGCCTTTCAGGGTCACTGGTTCGCATCCCAGCCAGGTCAACATCTGCAAGTAGCTTGTATGTTCTCCTCCGGGAACTCTGGTTTCCTCCCAAATACTTAATTGGCTTCTCCCTAAAATTGGCCCTAGACTATGATACATGCACTACACGAGACATACAGAGACATATGACTATAGTAAGGACTAGATTGTGAGCCCCTCTGAGGGACAGTTAGTGATAAGACAATATACTCTGTACAGCGCTGCGTAATAGGTCGGCGCTATATAAATACTTAAAAAAATAAAAATGGTTGTAGTTAATGGTCAGATGCCCTTTTTTTTAACCAATTTAACTATGGAACATTAACAACTTCCTAATGCTAAGTATTCCCCAAACATAACATTTTGTTGTAGCCTATCCCTAATTTTCCTACTCAATGTAAACCTCTTCCTCATGCAAAACCCTAATATCCCTCCCTAAGGTTAACACCTTCCTAATTCCTAACCCTAAACCTCCTAGCCCTAGCCATAAAGCTGACCATTCCCTACCCGTTCATACTTACATAGTCACATAGTTACATAGTTATTTTGGTTGAAAAAAGACATACGTCCATCGAGTTCAACCAGTATAAAGTACACTTTTCTCTTATACTAATCTTTCTACACCCACACCTAATACTGAACCAAGTAAAATTATTTATAATAAATACATGATGTAACTATCTGCAAATGAGTATTACATTATGAAGTATAGTATAGAATTATCAGCGCTAATATCCAGACATCAGTCCACTAGTGACTGTCCACCACCACCACTTGCCTGGTAACTGCTCACTGCTGTCTGGTGACTGCTCACTGCTGCCTGACAACTGCCTGCAGTTACCAGACAGCAGCGAACAGTTATCAGACAGAAGCAAGCGGTTGACAGGCAGCAGTGAGCAGTTACCAGGCAGCAGTGAGCAGTTGCCAGGCTGCAGTGAGCAGTTGCCAGGCTGCAGTGAGCAGTTACCAGGCAGCAGTGAGCAGTTACCAGGCAGCAGCAAGCAGTTACCAGACAGCAGTGAGCAGTTACCAGGCAGCAGTGAGTAGTTACCAGGCAGCAGCAAGCAGTTACCAGGCAGCAGTGAGCAGTTACCAGGCAAAAGTGAGCAGTTACCAGGCAAAAGTGAGCAGTTACCAGGCCGCAGTGAGCAGTTACCAGGCAGCAGCATGCAGTTACCAGGCAGCAGCATGCAGTTACCAGGCAGCAGCATGCAGTTACCAGGCAGCAGTGAGCAGTTACCAGGCAGCAGTGAGCAGTTACCAGGCAGCAGCATGCAGTTACCAGGCCGCAGTGAGCAGTTACCAGGCAGCAGTGAGCAGTTACCAGGCAGCAGTGAGCAGTTACCAGGCAGCAGCATGCAGTTACCAGGCCGCAGTGAGAAGTTACCAGGCAGCAGCATGCAGTTACCAGGCAGCAGTGAGCAGTTACCAGGCAGCAGCATGCAGTTACCAGGCAGCAGCATGCAGTTACCAGGCAGCAGTGAGCAGTTACCAGGCAGCAGCATGCAGTTACCAGGCCGCAGTGAGAAGTTACCAGGCAGCAGGGCAGCAGCGAGCAGTTATCAGAAAGCAGCAAGCAGTTGCCAAGCAGCAGCAAGCAGTTGTGAGAGTTTGAGAGGCATTTCACTGCCTATCAACTGTCTGTGGTAAAGAGGCCTTAAGATAAGAACATGCAAAAAAGCAGGTTCCTGCAGAATTACCCTGCATTATCCCGCTGGCTCAATGCTAACGGCGCTGGCTGTGCCGGATCCCAGCCATTCTCTTTAAGAAGTACTTTAGTCCTCTGAAAAGGTTCAGGGTGAAATGATGAAGAATTTCTGCAATGAATTCTTTTGACAAACACTGAATAGGATCCAGCTGAGCTAGCAGACGTGCCGAGGCTGGAGAGGGAAAAGAATACAAGGAAAAAAACGTATTGCACAAGCAATCTATTGTTCACAGCAACACACATAATGCAAATCATCTGCTTTCTGTAGCGTACCAGAGGTTTTCTTCTTTCTAATGCATAGAAAGTATAGCATGTAAAAGGAAATAGGTTAAACTAAAGCTGACTATATTTCCTCTCTCTTGGTTACCCTCCATCAAGTGTGATTGCAGGCCGGGGGGGGGGGGGCGACTTTCTATACAATGACTATGCCAGAATCGGTGGACACATTTTGATTTCAATGTTTTCTTAGAGGAACTGTAGTGAAAATAACATACTGTATTAATTTATACATGGCAAGGAAATGAACAGCGCTACTTAAAAACAGGCAAGTGCCTACCTGCAAAAGAGTGCAAGCCCCACTTGTGGGATATAATACACACCGAGCATACACATACAACCTGTCTACCACTGGAGGAGGATGTTAGTTTCCTGTAACAGCTTGCATGCAACCTATTAAGTACTCGTCCTTCCCACTGCGAAGAAGTCAATCCTCCATGGGAGGGGCCTAACACTAACTAAATCCTAACCTATGTATATGCATAGCCTGGGTGCGGCTAATCAAGTAAAATCGAAAATTGAAAATTGCGCAAAAGGTGGATCAGCGCAACACCAGGCCGCCTCCGAATGGCCTCCATCAGAGATGCGCTGAGCCCCCTCCCCCCAATAGGTTAGGATTTAGTTAGTGTTAGGCCCCTCCCATGGAGGATTGACTTCTTCGCAGTGGGAGGGACGAGTACTTAATAGGTTGCATGCAAGCTGTTACAGGAAACTAACATCCTCCTCCAGTGGTAGACAGGTCATGTGTATGCTCGGTGTGTATTTTATCCCACAAGTGGGGCTTGCACTCTTTGCAGGTAGGCACTTGCCTGTTTTTAAGTAGCGCTGTTCATTTCCTTGCCATGTATAATTTAATTCATTTTTGGTCAGCTGCTCCCACTTAACAGCCATGCTTTTGGTGTATATGCAGAGCTTCTGTTTGGGTTCAAGGTGCGTTTGTAGTTCCTGGGGGGGCTCAGTGCATCTCTGATAGAGGCCATTCGGAGGCGGCCTGGTGTTGCGCTGATCCACCTTTTGCGCAATGTATTAATTTATAGATTATTTAGTCAGTGTCCAGGGGAGTGACAATAGAACCTGCACAGGATGCAACTGCAGGGGGGCAGAAGCCACAGGGGGCCCTGTGGGGGGGGGGGGGAGGAAGTTTGTTTTCTCAGTACTGAGTGACTGACAACTAAGGGCAAGGAGGTAAAAGCTTTCTACTTTCTGCACAATTGTTCTAATGACTGCATCTGCTCAGCCACTGATAAGGAATCATACCAAGTTTTGCAGACAAAGATTTGTAGACAGTCTCTATTCAGTGTGTGGCAGGCTCTTCTGTACAGAGCCCCACCCCCAACCTCTCTACCCCTCCTCAAGTGCTGTGTACTGTAGTGATGCTGGGGAAGTCTGCAGAGCCACTTCTGCTACATCAGAGATGGACAGAGTGAGTGTAATAAGCTGAGGTTGGGAGCACACTCGTCTGTCCGTTTTCTGTATGAATTTTCTGCACACTACATGTGTCTGTATGTGTGAAAACATGCACGGTTTATCACAGAAGCTAATGCAATTTATAGAGAAAATGCCTGCAGTGCGTCACTGCTGTCTGTGTTTTTACCTGCATGGGGAAAACAAATTCAAATGTGCACTAGCCTGTTGAATAACATTGATTCTCAGTTTACATGTGCAGAAAGTGAGGGTGGGTGTACATCCAAAGTGTTGCAAGGGGACCCAGTGATTTCTAGTAAAAAAATAACCAGTCCTCTGGCTGGCTTGATCATATATCATATATCTTTTCCATCTACATGCACGGTCTTGGTGATTTAATCAACTCATTCGGGTTTCAATACCACCTCTATGCAGACGATACACAACTGTACCTCTCTGCCCCAGACCTTAACTCCCTCCTTAAACGTGTTCCTGACTGCTTGTCTGCTATATCCTCCTTCATGTCCTCTCGCTTCCTAAAACTTAATATGAGTAAAACAGAACTAATAATTTTTCCACCGTCTCTGTCCACCTCCCTGCCTGAAGTAACAATAATTGTTAATAACACTCCCATAATTTCAGTTCCCAAAGCACGGTGCTTGGGGGTGATATTAGACTCATCTCTCTCTTTTATTCCACTCCATAACCAGCTCCTGCCATCTCCAACTCAAAAATATATCTCACATCCGTCCCTTTCTCACTCAAGACACAACCAAAATGTTAATACATGCTCTTATAATTTCTCGTCTGGACTACTGCAACGTACTACTTTGTGGACTACCTTCTAACAAACTGGCCCCGCTCCAGTCGGTACTGAACTCAGCTGCTCGTCTCATTCATCTTTCTTCTCGATCTTCCTCTGCCGACCCTCTTTGTCAAGCTGTTCACTGGCTGCAAATTAACCAGAGGATTCAGTTCAAACTCCTAACCCTAATCTACAAAGCTCTCCACAATCTCTCTCCCCGGTACATATCATCACTAATCTCCAGATACCAACCCAATCGCAATCTCAGATCGGCACATGATCTTCTGTTATCCTCCTCTAGAATCACCTCCTCACATTCACGTTTACAAGACTTCGCACGCGCTTCACCTCTCCTCTGGAATGCCCTCCCACAACACATCCGTCACTCGTTAAACTTTGTTACCTTTAAACGCTCTCTAAAAACACACTTGTTCCGACAAACATATGCGCTACCTTAGGCCACTTCCCTTTGTACTAAGACCAAATTGCACTCCTACTAGGTATCCTAAAACACAAAGCCTCTATATATTTGCTGCATACTACCCCTCCTCCTGTCCCTGTCCCCCCCCCCCCCCCGCCCATTCCCTTTAGATTGTAAGCTCACAAGGGCAGGGCTCTCTCCCCCTTTTGTGTCTTGGTAACCATTATACATTTTATTCATCATGTTAATTTTATCACTGTCATTACCAATTCGATAATTTGTATTATGTATCATTCTTTGTATTTTGTCACATTTTGACAATTATGTATCTTGTATATTGGTGTACACCATTGTCTGTATTATTATGTACCCCATGTTTGTTTCTTACTTTGTACAGCGCCACGGAATATGTTGGCGCTTTATAAATCAATAATAATAATAATAATAATAATAATAATAATAATATATTTTATTTTATTTTTTTGTATTAATATTAGCATTTATTGGTTTTTTTTTTGTTTGTTTGTTTGTTTGTTTTTGAGATGCAAAAATTTGAGCCTTCTTGCTTGCGCTGCATGTACAAAATGTACGAGATCGGAAGAAAGGGATATGACTAGCCTCGCTGATTTATGCAAATATTATGCAAATTGTACTCAGGTGGCTACTTTCCTCCATACCATGAAAAGGTAATCTTTTATCTATTTCTATAAGAGCCTTTGTATGATTATTTCTTTATTTCTCTTGGAACAAAACCCCATTTTAGGTGAAGATGAAGAATACTATGAACACATTAACACACCAACATTTCATGAGGGCAGTCTTTGGCAGTCCACTATTGCAATCCTTTAGGACAGGACTAGTTCTATCTATTTTACTACTCCACAAACCTGCGTTCTGTTTGGCCAAACGTGTCTGTCAAACGGATCTGTTCTAACGGAACAACATGAATGGATCCATCGGTTAAACAGACCATTTTGCCTGCCAATGTGAACGGGTCCTTATTTTCTCTGTATCAGCAATAAAAAGTGGGTTTAATGCTCTATTGTCTCAACTTAAAGAGATTCTGTAACAAAATGTTCAGCCTTATTTCTTCTATCCTATAAGTTCCTATACCTGTTCTAATGTGCTCTGGATTACTGCAGCCTTTCCTACATGCACTGTCTCTGTAATATATTTAATCTTCTTTTCTTTGTCGAGCTTTGTCGACCCAGAGAGGAATGCACTGCCTCAGCTGTGATAGGGAGAAGTTATGAACGCCCCCTCCACACCCCCTGCAGGCTCTGTGTGTGTGCTTTGTTTATCCCTCACACACAGGGTCTCTGCTCTCAATTTTAGCTTGTCTGAGGGGGGAGGGAGCTGCCTATGCTGAAAAACTGTGAAAATATCTCACTGGAGTGCAGATAATTTACTAGGGGCCTGATTCACAAAGCGGTGCAAAGTGTAAAAGCCCTTTATCACGCCTAAACTCAGTTTAGGCATGATATGAAGAAACTCGCGCAAATTTTCCGCGCCCAAAGTTTTGCGCGCGTGCAGTGCATCGCGCTTCACACGCAGTGCCCATTAAGGCCTATGGGCCTTTGCGCGCATGCGCGTTTGCACGCGCAAAAGTTTGCGCACGGGACTGTCTTTTCTCCATAGGGTCGCTGTGACGCGCCTGCGCACGCATGGACAGGACCTTTATGCTGGGAGGAGGCTCGTCAGCTGACCGGCTGGTCAGCTGGTGTCAGAGGAGACTCACGGCGCCCCAGATTGGCTGACTGCAGGGGGCGTGCCAGTGAGGTCTCCTCTGCTTCTTAAGCCTCCGGGCTTCAGTCTGGCGCGGTCTGCTGTCGTGAATACTTTAGTGTTAGCACTCAGACCTTAGACTAGATCCCAGGTGTTGAAACCAAGGACTTCACACCTAGACTAGGATATTGCTATATTGTTATTGATTATCTGTGTATGATTCTGGCTATACTCTGACCTCGCTTCTGCTCATTGATTCTGTGCTTCTGCCTATCTGACTTGTTGCTGAACCTCTGCCTGTTTACCCGTTATCCTTTTGCCTCTCGATTCTGTTTTGATACTAACCTCTCTGTTTCCGAACTAAGCCTGTCTGACCACTCTGTCCTCACCAGTGGGCCTAGCCTCTGGTGAGAGATTTCTAGTATAGAATCACCTGCTCCTCAGGTGATCATTAGTTGCAGTACTGTTTGTACTCCTGCTCCTCAGGTGTTCACTAGCCTGCAGTACAGTCTTAATCACCTGCTCCCCAGGTGATCATTAGTTGCAGTATGATTTGTAACATCTGCTCCCTAGATAGTCACTAGGTTGCAGTACAGTCTGAATCACCCGCTCCTCGGGAGATTCTATCTCCTCGGTATCTGCATCTCCAGCTTGCTGGGGCTTGTACTCTTGTACGTACTGATAGGACCTCACCAGCCCCTCTGGTGAGGTCTCGCCAAACTGTTACTGTTCTCTATTACGGTTTCTGTAACTGATAGTACCTTGCCAACTCCTCTGGGAAGGTCTAGCCAAGTTATACAGTTACCGTATCTGATAGTACGTAGCCATCCCCTCTGGAAGGTCTGGCCGTACTTATCAGTGCTCTTGCAGCTAGTGCCCACCAGCACTTCTGGAGAGGCCTAGCCTGATTGGTTCTGAGGCTCGTCAGCTCCACTGATGAACACTCGTTATTTATTCATCAGTAGTCCCTAGCCAGCTCCTCTGGTAAGGACTAGTTAGCCTATTTTCTGTATTCTCTCTGTTGTTAGTACCTTCACCAGTCCTCTGGGAATGTCTGTTCAAAGCTGTACAGTCTGTATACTGATAGTACCTTACCAACCCCTCTGGTAAGGCCTTGCAAACTATTAATGTTACGGTTGCACCAAGCACTTCACTCATATCATCCTTGAAGCTATACTGGTATTATGGGTGATTCTGCAGATCACCATATGATCAGACATCTGAGTTGCTACACCCAACCGTTACAAATGTCTTTCACACAGTCCGACAGAATTCTAAGCCATTTCAGCCTGAATCCTACGTATGTGAGGGTCAAGTAAACAAAAGCTATTTAGCCATACGCTTACTCTTTTTTTTTATTTTATGTTAGCCAATAAATGGAATCATCCTGATTCAAAACCTTTGGCTTAAAGGGACACTTAAATCAAACAAGAAAAAATGAGTTTTACTCGCCTAGGGCTTCCAATAGCCCCCTGCAGCTCTCCGGTGCCCTCGCCGTCTCCCTCCGATCCTCCTGGCCCCGCCGGCAGCCACTTCCTGTTTCGGTGACAGGAGCTGACAGGCTGGGGACGCGAGTAATTCTTTGCATTCCCAGACACATTAGCACCCTCTATGCTGCTGCTATATGGTGTATATGATATATGCTATAGCAGCATAGATGGCGCTATTGTGGCCAGGAACGCGAAGAATCACTCGCGTCCTCAGCCTGTCAGCTCCTGTCACCGAAACAGGAAGTGGCTGCCGGCGGGGCCAGGAGGATCGGAGGGAGATGGCAAGGGCACTGGACAGCTGCAGGGGGCTATTGGAAGCCCCAGGTGAGTAAAACTCATTTTTTTTTACTTAAGTGTCCCTTTAACTATACTGAGAGCTAATTCATGAAATCAACAGATAAGGCATCCAATGCACCAACGTTCAGGAAATTAGCCATGTTAGAAATCCTACCACGGTTAGATTTGTACTGACCGCTGCTATGCCAAGCTTTGTGGTCCTGGACGCCAGCCGCCCCATTCACCAAGTCCAGCCATGCTTGCTCTATACACAAGAACATTTTTTTCCAATCAACTGATCACAGCTGACTAATTTTAGGACCTCACTTATAATCCGTATTCTAAATAATTATCAACTAGTCATGGAACCGCCATAATTACAGTTCAGCAATGATAAGCTTTCCCTCAATACCACCAAAATGAGACATGATATAAAGATAAAATGTATTATGCTGATGCTCTTAAAGTATCAAGGATTTGTATTTATTGTCAACATTTATTGCACCAAAATAAAGCCTAACATTTTGAATGCTTTAAAAATGATTAGGCACAATTTATAATGAAAAAAAAAACAAAAACAATAAAAAAAACTGGAAAAAAGGTCAAATGAAGTATGTACAGAAAGGTAGAAATTAATAAATAGTTTTAAAAATGTAAAAAAAAAATGATGGCATTTTCTTTCACAACGAGCTGAAATATATGTACATAATAAAGCAAAGGGACTGAGCGGAATTAAGCCGAAAAGGTCAACTCTGTGATTCCACAAATTTAATCCAAAAGAAACTGCAGCATAAACAACCAATGTTAGTATACCAACACTAATGTACATCACAGTACTCACAGGCAGTGGCATGGGGTGCTGAGAGCGAAGATGCTAACTGGCTATACTCACCTAGGCTGGGGGCTGGGTGAGAATAGCCAATGATGTGAGGAGGATCAGGATGTTATCTCTGACCAGTGCTGCTCGGATACCCCTTTTCAAAATCCGAATTGATCCGGATACCCAGATATCCGGATCCGAATCGGATATCCGAATCCAAACTTTTTGGTATCCGAGTAAACTCAGATATCCGAACCCAATATCCTGGATATCCGGATAGAAAACCGGAAGTGACCTGAAAATGGCTTAAAATGCTTCCAAAAGTCTCTTCAAATAGTAAAAACCCCTTTTGGAGGTCTGTCTCTCTCTGTCTCTCTCTGTCTCTCTGTCTCTCTGTCTCTCTCTCTCTCTCTCTCTCTCTCTCTCTCTCTCTCTCTCTCTCTCTCTCTCTCTGTCTCTCTCTGTCTCTCTCTGTCTGTCTCTCTCTCTCTCTCTCTCTCTCTCTCTCTCTCTCTCTCTGTCTCTCTCTGTCTCTCTCTCTCTCTCTCTCTCTCTCTCTCTCTGTCTCTCTCTCTCTCTCTGTCTCTCTCTCTCTGTCTGTCTCTCTCTGTCTGTCTCTCTCTGTCTGTCTCTCTCTGTTTCTCTCTCTCTGTTTCTCTCTGTCTCTCTCTCCCTCTCTTTCTCTCTCTCCCTTCGATAGGGATTTTTGCCACTGAAGGTGATTTTGACTTCTGCTCGGATATCTGAACTAACTATCCGCCCGGATTTCGGATTCCAGATGGGAAATCAGAGTTTGCTCGGATAGTGCAATTTGGATAAAAAAAATATATATATATATCCGAATTGCTATTCAAAGTTTGGATAGCGGAAAAAGTTTGGATTATCTGGATAGTTCGGATACCCGAATATTGGATGAGCACCACTGTCTCTGACTCTGTATAGGGTTGGAATCAAAGTGATGTTGCAGCCAACAGCCTATAATATTTATTTGGGCAAACTATCTTCCGTAGCATCGGCTCAAATTACCACACCTCCTATATTTATGTCACTGGTCGTTTATTGGGCCATGCACAGTACATTTAACTACAAATGTTGATTACGCAACTTGCGCTACCTTGCCAGCATAAGTACTCCCTGTGCATGGCGACTTTACCAAACTTTTGTGAATATGGTCTTATCTGCTGCTACTTTATCAAACCAAGTAGAGGCACCAAAAAGAGTATAAATAAATAAAAAAAAAAAACGTTAAACGAAGATAGGTGTTGCTTTGCCTTGGCTACTGTTCAATAATTTTACAGTTTTTAATAGCAAGGTCAACGACAACATCACTTATTTCGGTTAAAAAGCCTTGCCATCAACTTCAGATAGCTCAACTCACTTTTTAGCTACATTATGTCAACATTTTAGCTAAATGATGTCCTCATCAGTGGCGTAGCAATAGGGGGTGCAGAGGTAGTGACCGCATCGGGGCCCTTGGGCTAGAGGGGCTCCGAGGGGCCCACCCCTTAAACACAGTATTATATCTATATTGGTCCCATGCTGATAATATTCACTTCTATATTTGATTTGAATAGTAGTGATCAATATACACTGTTTCCCATCCTCTTCTTGCACCTCTGACACTTTTGTTGTCCTTGATTGGTTTTGGTGTACCGTATTAATTATCTACAGCATGCTTGGGGGGGGGGGGGGGGGGGTTTGCAATGCTAAACTTGCACTGGGGCCCACAGCTTCTTAGCTACACCACCGGACCTTGTTGAAGGTATAGCAACACCTACCTTTTTTTTTTACAGATTTTAATCTATATATATAAAATCGTGTGTGTGTGTGTGACGAAACTTGGTATACAGATCCCTTACTACCTGGGATGATATGTTCTGGGGGTCTCGCGTCTCCCCTGCACACGTGGGCGGAGCTACAAACAGCCAATCAGATTTCACCCATTCATGTCAATGGAAAAAATGTAAAAGGCTGCCATTCTCACAGTAATCAAGCCAGAGTCCCCACACTTGGCACAGTTGGTCACTTGGTGACTGAAGTTACAAATCCAGGAAAAGTGGGTGGAGCATAAAACAGCCAATCAAATTTCAGCCATTCATTTTAAATGGGAAAATGTAAACTGCAGCCATTCTTAGACTGTTCATCGCAGGGTTCTCAAACTTGACACAGTTGGTCACTGGGTGAATGCGATTAAGATTCAAGAAAGTGGGTGGAGCTTACAACAGCCAACAAAAATTCACCTATTCATTTTCAAGGGGAATATTTAAACTGCTGCTATTCTTACACTGTTAATGGCAGAGGCTTCAGACTTGCTACAGTCGGTCATTGGGTGACGGGGGTCCAAATTCACTAAAGGGGCGGGGCCATATACAGCCAATCAGATTTCCTTGGTGCATAAACTGCTTCCATTCACACATTTTTGAAAGCTCACACACTTGGCCATTGAGTGACTGTGTGTCCAGGTAACAAAAAGTGGGCAGAGCCAAAAACAAATTTTACTGGGAAAATATAAACTGCAGCCATTCTTACACCCTTAATGGCAGAGTTCTCAAACTTTGCACAGTTGGTCATTGGGTGAATGAGATTAAGATTTTGGAAGGTGGGTGGAGCCTACAACAGCCAATAAAAATTCACCTTTTGATTTTCAAAGGGAATATTTAAGCTGCTACCATTCTCTTATACTGTTAATAGCAGATGCTTCAAACCTGGTCACTGGGTGACTAGGGTTCAAATTCAGAAAGGGGGCGGAGCCACAAACAGCTAGACTTGTTTATTTTTCAATGGGAATATACAAAGTATTGATACCAAGGACCCCAAAGCTGATAAACTTGGGTGACTGGGATGAATATTCAGAAAGTGGGTGGAGCCTAAAAGAGCCACTCAAAATTCACCAATTGATTTTCAAGAGGAATATTCACATTGCTACCATTCTTACACTGTTAATGGCAGAGGCCTCAAACCTGATAGAGTCAGTCATTGGGTGCCTGGGGTCCAAATTCACAAAAGGGGTGGAGACACAAACAGCCAATCATATTTGTTAGGTTGATTTCAGCCATTCTGTTATTGGCAGGGTTCTCAAACGTGACACAGTTGGCCACTGGGTGACTGGGACTAATATTTTTTTTTTTTTTTGATTTTGATAAGGGCCTGTTATGTGGTTATTTTGGCCTTTGAGCACATGGACTATATGTTCATTACCATATTTATCATTACATGTATTTTTGTATTCTTGCTGCTCTTTGTGTATTTTACATTTCCTGTTGATTTTATTTGTGGAATTGTGAGAGACACAGAGCTTGGGGGGTTGGGTTTGAGCTTTGGTTTTCCACCCTTTGGGCGGTACTCATCCCTCCCCCTATTCCTCTGTCCTCTTTTTAAATCTGACAGTGAATGCTGTATATTAGCTATGACTAAGGACTCCGGTCCGAAACATGTCAGCTAAGAGGTTACCTGTTTGTATTGAGGATATGTCCTAATAAAGTTTTCGGAGAAGATTTTGTTGCGGATCTCCCTTCCATTTTATACTGATTGAGCTTGGCTGCTTTGGATCCAGCACAGCTTTCTCCAGCGCAGTGGAGCGGTTTGTACCTGTGTTTCAATCAAAATTCACCTTTTGATTTTCAAGGGGAATATTTACATTGCTGCCATTCATGCACTCTTAATGGCAGAGGCCTCAAATCTGCTACAGTCAGTCACTGGGAGACTGGGGTTTAAATTCTGAAGGGAGCGGGCCAAAAACATCCAATCACATTTGTTTCATTTCAATGGTAAAATGCAACTTATTGATGCCAAAGACGCCAAAAGCTCATAAACTTGGTCATTAAGTGACTGTATGTCAAGATTAGAAATAGTGGGCGGAGCCAAAAACAACTAACTTTTTACATGGGAAAATATAAACTGCAGCTATTCTTACACTGTTAATGGCAGGGTTCTCAAACTTGGCACACTTGGTCACTGGGTGACTAGGATGAATATTCTGAAAAGTAGGTGGAGCCTACAAGAGCCAATCAAAATTCACCTATTGATTTTCAAGGGGAATATTGAAACTGCAGCCATTCTCACACTGTTAATAGCAGAGGCCTCAAACCTGCAACTGTCAGTCGTTAAGTGTCTGGGGTTCAAATTCAGTAAAGGGGCGGAGCCAAAGACAGCCAGATTTCTTTGCGGGATAAACTGCTTCCATTAGCACAATTTTGATGCCAGGAACCCAAAAGCTCACAAACTTGGTCATTGAGTAGTGACTGTGTGTCAAGGTTACAAAAAGTGGGTGGAGTTAAAAACAAATTTTCCTGGGAAATTGTAAACTGCAGCCTTTCTTCACTGTCATGAGTGGCATCACGCTCATGCGCAGAGAGTGCCGGCAACAGGAGCGCGATATAGGACACACCCCGCCGGGCCAGCGCAGGTGTACTACTCCGGGTCATAGCAACCCGGAAGTAGTACAAGGCCCAGAGAGATTCGCCCGGCGAACGGTTCAGGCCATCTCTAAATACCAGTTGCCTGGCAGCCCTGCTGATCTATTTTGCTGCAGTAGTGTCTGAACCACACTTGAAACAAGCATGCAGCTAATCTTATCAGTTCTGACAATAATGTCAGAAACTTCTGATCTGCGGCAGAGGATCAGCACTAGGACTGCAAGGCAACTGGTATTGCTTAAAAGGAAATAAATATGGCAGATTCCATATATTCCTCACTTCAGTTGTCCTTTAAATTCTACACCAGATATGGGCTGCTCCCATTATTACTGCGTTATTTTTTTGTTTTCACATATCACGGTTTTCATCAAACCGAACATCTGACCACGTATAGAACCTCTAATAGTATTTGACAAACTATCCATAGATATCCAGAAATCTGTTGTAGTTTCCGAACTTCATCCTTTTGCAGCAGGAAAATGACAAGGAAAAATAGTAGTATGTAAAAGCAATTCATCTTTAGTATTGTATTGCCCTTGTGACATTGTCCTTCCTGAGTCCTGTCAGATAGAAACTATCAAGTGAAGAGAACGGATCCCTATCATTGTCAGTAACCCGGCTGACAGATGAGGAGCTGTCAGATATTGAAAAGTGGCTTGTCTGAGCACTTTTTTAATGCATACTATATTATGGATTCAATTGTGCTGCAATTACGTGAGTGGTTACAAGGGTAGCAGAATGTCAACACTGCCGCTATGGTTATTTTTAGTGTCTTTCTTAATGTTACCCCTCCTAGCCCCAAAAGGCGTATCTAGAGAGGTACAGGCATGACTCGTGCCATGGGCGCCACAGCACCATGGGCGCAATGCCTGTCCCTGAGCTGCACTGCCATGCTTGCCCCCATGCCTCCCTGTCACTTCAGATCAGATGAATTCTGTCATCTGGGGAACATGGCTACTTAATTTATGTATGTGGGGTGCTCTTGGCTCAGTGTTAAAAAAGAGGACAGAGAGGAAATTAGAAAAGATAGTTCCAAAAAAGTTACTTCAGCAAAATCCCAAGCCCAAAAACACAGGCCACCCTAGCACATGTACACCAGAAAGGATGCTGTTTTTAGAGGGGAAGGGGGCTCTGACCAGAGTGGGGGCGCAATTTCAGTGTTTGCCATAGACTCTATATTACCCAGATACGCCCCTGCCTAGCCCAGAAAGTAACATGTAGAGTTGAGCTGAAATTTTCGTAATTTCGCATTACTAAAATTGCGCATGCGAAATTTGCGATTACGATGTGAAATTACGGTAGCGTAATTCCCATTAAAATCGTAATTGAAAATACCGTAAGCGTAATTTTCAACGCGTAATTTCGTGTTTCGTTCATGCCGTAATTTCGCATTAAACGCTACCGTAATTTCGTGTTAAACCGTAACGCTCCGTATAATATAAAAAAGCCGCCGACTTTAAGGGTTAATAGCAAAGCCCCCTTAAATGCTAAGAGCCTCAAATTTGGAGAATATATTAAGGAGATCAGAAGGAATAAGAGGAAAAATTTTTTTTTCAAAAAGACCTTATAGTTTTTGAGAAAATCGATGTTAAAGTTTCAAAGGAAAAATGTAAACATTTAAAAACCCGCCGACTTTAACGGTTAATAGCAAAGCCTGCTTAAAGTTTAGGAACACCAAATTCCCAGGGTATATTAAGGGGATCAGTGGGAATAAGAGGAAATTTTTTTTTTCAAAAAGACCTTATAGTTTTTGAGAAAATCGATTTTTAAGTTTCAAGGGCGAAAATGTCTTTTAAATGCAGAAAATGTCAGTTTTTTTTGCACAGGTAACAATAGTGTATTATTTTCATAGATTCCCCCAAGTGGGAAGAGTTTTACTTACTTCGTTCTGAGTGTGGGAAATATAAAAAAAAAACGACGTGGGGTCCCCCCTCCCAGACCTCTTTAACCCCTTGTCCCCCATGCAGGCTGGGATAGCCAGAATGCGGAGCACCGGCCACGTGGGGCTTCGCACCCTGACTATACCAGCCCGCATGGTCCATGGATTGGGGGGTCTCAAAAGGAGAGGGGCAGCCAAGCTTTCCCCTCCCCCTCCGAGCCCTTGTCCAATCCAAGGACAAGGGGCTCTTCTCCACCTCCGATGGGCGGTGGAGGTGGAGGCCGCGATTTCCTGGGGGGGGGGGGGTTCATGGTGGAATCTGGGAGTCCCCTTTAAAAAGGGGTCCCCCAGATGCCCACCCCCCTCCCAGGAGAAATGAGTATAGAGGTACTTGTACCCCTTACCCATTTCCTTTAAGAGTTAAAAGTAAATAAACACACAAACACTTAGAAAAAGTATTTTAATTGAACAAAAAACATAACCACGAAAAAAGTCCTTTAATATTCTTAATTAACCATTAATACTTACCTGTCCCTTTAAATAAATGATCCCTCGAAATAGCCTCGGAAATGTTCTATCAGTTACAATGTAACAAAGTTATTACAATGTAACAACTTTGTTACATTGTAACTACGCCGCACCCGACGCCACTCGCCGCTCAGCTGCCGCATACACGTCCGTGCAGGACGCTAAGTCCCCGCTGGCCCCCGCTGTCCACCCCGCCCACATCTGTCACCCACATGTCACCCACATGTGGGTGACATGTGGGTGACATGTGGGAGAGGCGGGGAGGGCAGCGGGAGCTGCGGGGACTTAGCCTCCTGCACGGACCCGACAGAGCTCTGAGCTATATAGCTCAGAGCTCTCTAAGCATCTTTGTATTTGGGCTCCAAGGAGCCCCATTGGTCCTTAGCAGACCAATGGGGTTCCTTCTGATTTGAAGGAACCCCATTGGTCTGCTAAGGACCAATGGGACTCCTTGGAGCCCAAATACAAAGATGCTTTCGAGAGCTCTGAGCTATATAGCTCAGAGCTCTGTCGGGTCCGTGCTGCACAGACGCGTATGCGGCGGCGGCGAGTGACGTCGGGTGCGGCGTAGTTACAATGTAACAAAGTTGTTACATTGTAATAACTTTGTTACATTGTAACTGATAGAACATTTCCGAGGCTATTTCGAGGGATCATTTATTTAAAGGGACAGGTAAGTATTAATGGTTAATTAAGAATATTAAAGGACTTTTTTCGTGGTTATGTTTTTTGTTCAATTAAAATACTTTTTCTAAGTGTTTGTGTGTTTATTTACTTTTAACTCTTAACCTCCTGAGCGGTATGGACGAGCTCAGCTCGTCCATCACCACCGGAGGCTGCCGCTCAGGCCCTGCTGGGCCGATTTTCTTCAAATAAAAAGCAGCACACGCAGCCGGCACTTTGCCAGCCGCGTGTGCTGCCTGATTGCCGCCGCTCTGCGGCGATCCGCCGCGAGTAGCGGCGAAAGAGGGTCCCCCCAGCCGCCTGAGCCCAGCGTAGCCGGAACAAAAAGTTCCGGCCAGCGCTAAGGGCTGGATCGGAGGCGGCTGACGTCAGGACGTCGGCTGACGTCCATGACGTCACTCCGCTCGTCGCTATGGCGACGAACCTAAGCAAAACAAGGAAGGCCGCTCATTGCGGCCTTCCTTGTTTATTCTGGGCGCCGGAGGCGATCGGAAGAACGCCTCCGGAGCGCCCTCTAGTGGGCTTTCATGCAGCCAACTTTCAGTTGGCTGCATGAAATAGTTTTTTTTTAATTAAAAAAAAACCCTCCCGCAGCCTCCCTGGCGATCTCAATAGAAGGCCGGGGAGGTTAAAGGAAATGGGTAAGGGGTACAAGTACCTCTATACTCATTTCTCCTGGGAGGGGGGGTGGGCATCTGGGGGACCCCTTTTTAAAGGGGACTCCCAGATTCCACCATGAACCCCCCCCCCAGGAAATCGCGGCCTCCACCTCCACCGCCCATCGGAGGTGGAGAAGAGCCCCTTGTCCTTGGATTGGACAAGGGCTCGGAGGGGGAGGGGAAAGCTTGGCTGCCCCTCCCCTTCCGAGACCCCCCAATCCATGGACCATGCGGGCTGGTATAGTCAGGGTGCGGAGCCCCACGCGGCCGGTGCTCCGCATTCTGGCTATCCCAGCCTGCATGGGGGACAAGGGGTTAAAGAGGTCTGGGAGGGGGGACCCCACGTCGTTTTTTTTTATATTTCCCACACTCAGAACGAAGTAAGTAAAACTCTTCCCACTTGGGGGAATCTATGAAAATAATACACTATTGTTACCTGTGCAAAAAAAACTGACATTTTCTGCATTTAAAAGACATTTTCGCCCTTGAAACTTAAAAATCGATTTTCTCAAAAACTATAAGGTCTTTTTGAAAAAAAAAAAAATCCTCTTATTCCCACTGATCCCCTTAATATACCCTGGGAATTTGGTGTTCCTAAACTTTAAGCAGGCTTTGCTATTAACCGTTAAAGTCGGCGGGTTTTTAAATGTTTACATTTTTCCTTTGAAACTTTAACATCGATTTTCTCAAAAACTATAAGGTCTTTTTGAAAAAAAAATGTTTCCTCTTATTCCTTCTGATCTCC
Organism: Hyperolius riggenbachi; assembly: GCF_040937935.1. Lineage (NCBI taxonomy): Eukaryota > Metazoa > Chordata > Amphibia > Anura > Hyperoliidae > Hyperolius > Hyperolius riggenbachi. The sequence goes on along the minus strand of NC_090654.1, from coordinate 290,745,280 downwards.
TTAATATATTCTCCAAATTTGAGGCTCTTAGCATTTAAGGGGGCTTTGCTATTAACCCTTAAAGTCGGCGGCTACCTAACATTGATCCATGCGTCAACTTTTCCGCTTCGGGAGCATGGCCATACGCATTAATTTTGTAATACCCGTTGCAATGCGAAAATTACGCGTTGAAAATTACGCTTATGTGAAATTTCGCGAAATTCTTCTTCATTACGATTATGTACTTACGGCCATAAACGTAATTACACTAATTACGCGAAATTTCGCGAAATCGTAATTACGCCATTACGCTCATCTCTAGTAATATGAACCTGACTGCATCCCTTTCCTTATCAGCTGCCTAACAGTAATCCTGACTGTTTCCTAATTGGAAGGTGGGACTCACATATAAATCTGCACAGCTCCATTCTAGTTCTGTCCTGTCACTTTTCATAAGTTTGTACCAATTTTGTATCAGTTCCTTTCCTGTCAATTAAAACTGATTATACAAAACTGAAGCAAACTGATAAAAACTGACAGGACTGGAACAGAATTGTTCAGGTTTGTGTGTGACTCCACAACAACCTTAGTCCTCCTGTGCACGACATGCGATTCTGATTTGCAATTTTGACGCAATTTTGCATGCAATTCTGATTTGTGATTTTGAATCGGTACTGCATGCTGCATTTTTTCTGTGTTTTTCTTTTTGTGTTGATAGCATCCAGGAAAAATCAGAATCGCAAATTGAAATCGCAAATCGGAGCCTCAACCATTTCAATGATCCCTTACAATCACCACCTGATTTTATATAGGTGGGGAACTGAAGACTGAATGTAATAAAAATGTCTTATGTTTTTACAATATTCATTTATAGATTATGTAGTCAGTGTTTGCTTATGTACACAACACACACACGTGCACGGCCGCAACCACCAAGCACGCTCTCGGCCATGCGCCTGTCCACGCCCGAGGCCCACCCACATGCCACGCATGAGCGCCAGGGAGACACAGGGACACAGAAGGACACAACGCAGGGACACAGGAATTATTATATAGGACGATGAGCCTGTAAAATAAATGTTTTATTCCAGAAAAAAAAATCATTTTAATACATAGATTTTTCCACCCCCAAAAAATTCAAATAATATATATTTTTAAACATGGATTACTTTAGGACTTTTCTATTTCCTCATTGATTTTAAGAGGCACTGTCAAAATATTGTTAAAATAAATGTTACCTATAAATCCTATATAATAATCCCTAACTGTCCCTGCGTCATCCTCCTGTCCCTGCGTCACCCTCCTGTCCCTGCGTCACCCTCCTGTCCCTGCGTCACCCTCCTGTCCCTGCGTCATCCTCCTGTCCCTGCGTCACCCTCCTGTCCCTGCGTCACCCTCCTGTCCCTGCGTCACCCTCCTGTCCCTGCGTCACCCTCCTGTCCCTGCGTCACCCTCCTGTCCCTGCGTCATCCTCCTGTCCCTGCGTCATCCTCCTGTCCCTGCGTCATCCTCCTGTCCCTGCGTCATCCTCCTGTCCCTGCATCATCCTCCTGTCCCTGCATCACCCTCCTGTCCCTGCGTCACCCTCCTGTCCCTGCGTCACCCTCCTGTCCCTGCGTCATCCTCCTGTCCCTGCATCACCCTCCTGTCCCTGCGTCACCCTCCTGTCCCTGCGTCACCCTCCTGTCCCTGCGTCATCCTCCTGTCCCTGCGTCATCCTCCTGTCCCTGCATCACCCTCCTGTCCCTGCGTCACCCTCCTGTCCCTGCGTCACCCTCCTGTCCCTGCGTCATCCTCCTGTCCCTGCATCACCCTCCTGTCCCTGCGTCACCCTCCTGTCCCTGCGTCACCCTCCTGTCCCTGCGTCATCCTCCTGTCCCTGCATCACCCTCCTGTCCCTGCGTCACCCTCCTGTCCCTGCGTCACCCTCCTGTCCCTGCGTCACCCTCCTGTCCCTGCATCATCCTCCTGTCCCTGCGTCATCCTCCTGTCCCTGTGCCCGTGGGTTTTGGCTACTGCGCATGTGTAGCCGTTGGGACAGGAGGAGGACAGGGCCAGGGAGCTGGGTGGGCGTGCGCATGGGCAGACGGTTGCGCGCAGTGAACGGCTGCACAGGCGGATGGATGCGCGCGCACGGCGGACGGCGGCGGTGTGAAGAGACCTAGATAACAAAAAATAAAAACTTACAGTGTTAGATTTTTACAAAAAAAAAAAAAAAAACAATGAAACAGGACAACATTCATTTTCAGGAAAGGTTTTGGAGAAACTAAAATAGTTATGCTGATCCCACAGCCACCCACCTATTATCCCCTTACAAGGTAAGCCTGTAGGAGCATTGCTTCATTGCTTTATGTACTGTTCCATGCCTTGCTCTATATGTGCCTAACACAATGCGCGTTCTATATCTGCGTATTATTCGCATAGTCCTTGTTGTTGGTATAACAGGTTTGGAAAATATTTATTTTGTACAGTGCCATGAAAGTCTTTAAAGCAGAATATAACCCTGCATTTCAACTTTGCTCTAAAATATTATTTACAGCATATTATATGCAAAAAGCATTTTTTTTTACTAGACCAGCATTGGAAGGGTTAAACACAGAGGTTTAAAGTTCCGTGGAGAGATATGCAGAAGTTCAGATAGATACATTCTATTTAGTTAAATGTATCTATTGATAAATGTTACACACTCTTTGGCTGTCCTCCAAGCTCCTTCTCAGTGAGAGAGAGTGAGTCACATTCAACACTTAGATACATTTATGTAAACAAAATGTATCTATTTCAGCTTCGGATGCGTCTGCAGAAATCTCCAGGAACTTTAAAGCCCTGTGTAACCCTTCCAATGCTGGTCTAGTAAAAAAAAAATGCTGGTTGCGTATAATATACTGTAAATAATGTTTTAGAGCAAAGTTGAAATGCAGGGTTATATTCCACTTTAACAATGTATACCCATCCATAAAAGTAACCATATTAAGGTTCCAACACGCTAGCCCCAGATGCGGAGGATTCATTTGACTTCATAACATTCCTCGTCTTCACAAAAAAAATGTAACTATTTCAATGAGAATCAATCAACCTTGAGCATGTCAGCATTCCGGGAGACAATGGGATGCGAGGTGTTGCCATGGCAACCGCAGGTAAGGACCGCATTGATCAAAACACCTGCATCCCATCGCTGAGAGCTTTGAACCAGTCAGAAGAGAGCTGCATGTTGCGATGGCCAATCAATGGACTCTTCAGGTCTTACACAGTAACAGCTATTCTGCTGGGGGAGATGAACAAATAATCAAAAACAAAAATAATCTAAAAAAATAACAGTATTAAAGCCTTGCTGGTCCTTTTTAGGATGGGGGGAATCAAAGCGAGCGTTGACTTCCTCTCCTGCGGCAGCTGCGCCGGTTACGCTGCTAATTAGCACATGCTGCAGTTTGTGAGCAGCGCGCTTGTCACTGATATCTCTCCCCAGCTCGCGTCTTCTTGCAGTACAAAGGCAGAGAGGGAAGAGTGGGGTGGGGGGGGGGGGGGGTGGGAAAGAGTCATATATGCAAAAAGGAATACAGTGGCTGTAAATCTCAAGATGACACAGAGCTGGGCTGGCAAACTACTTTCTGATTAAAACTGCATGAAACAAACAGATGTTCGCTAGCAGAAGCCCAGACGTGGGCCGCTTGTAAAGCAGGGGCAGAGCCCTTTTGTTGCTGAGCAGAAATATAACGGCTTTTATAATCTGCCCTGTGGTCCGCGATGAGCAGCCGGCGATGTGTATACATTGTGCAGACAGAACTATAGAGGAGAACTAGCTAGCCAAGCAGCTGAATACACAGAGGAGATGCACATATAGAGACTGCTGTACCAGGAGTAACAATGCAAGTATTGTACTCCAGCTTCGGAGGCTGAATGGGTGAAAGGCATGTGGACAACGCTAAGACCTTTTCTTATTGTTCTACACCACTCACCACAGCTAAATTGTGCCAAGTCCATATAAAGGTGGCGACACACGAAACAATAAAATGATCAGATTTTACAGCAATTCGATAAAAACGATTGTATCTCTCGAAAAGATCGAAAGGGTTTTTTTTCATTCGACTGAAAATCCGATCGGATTTCATGTTTTTTTTTTCAATTTAAATCCATCCGGAATGCCCGATATTTCCCTTCAATTGCTACTAAAGATTGTATGGTGTGTGTTGGATTGTCAATTTATTAATGTACACTCCCTAGCAATTTTCTAAGATTTTACAATCATTTTTATCATAATTGAGGAAAAATTGAACATAGGTGTGTGGTACATTGGTCATATTTTTGAAATGTACCATCAGTCAGAAAAATTGATTGCAATTTTTAAATTGAACAGATATTTAAAAAATTGTATAGTGTGTGGCCACCTTAAGGGTGAAAAATGTCAGTTAGGCCTTGTTCACATCAGGGCCATTTCTGTGCGCTTTTCACAGCGCACTGCCCTGTGCGTTCAGCAAGGTATTGATTTTCCCATGTAATGTGCCTGGTTCACATCTATGCGCTGCACTGAGCAGAGTTACAAAAATGGAGTGTTGCTGCATTTCTGTGCGTTGAACTGTAAAGTGCACATCAATGCAAGTGAATGGGTGCGCTTTTTTAGTGCATAGGAGCGCATACAAGCGCATAGAAGCACATGCATGTTTTACCCCTAATTGGAAAAAAAATACATTTACATATAAAAACAAAGCTTTATTGACAACTGCTACTGCTACAATAAGCAAAACATGCTTTAAAGAAGCGCAACGCACAGAAATGCACAGTAAAGCACGCACAAGCGCATGCGTTTTCCACCACGTGCTTTCACGCGTTTCTCAGCGCAGCAGATGTAAACGAGGCCTTTGGCCTTGTCCACACTTCTCAGCGCAGATACAATTAGATCGTAACACCCGCATTCGCACTGCCATCTATGCTGCCGCGCATAACGCTGCTGATCCCAATCACTACAGTGAATGAGTCAGCTATACGCTTTGTCAACAGTGCGAAAGCGCATATCAAACAGTGCAGTCAAGTGCAGTCTATGCACTCCTGATGTTCCTGCACGTCGCACACTATACGCGTTGCCAAAATGTGCACAGCAGTACCATACCTCCCAACTTTTTGAGATAAGAAATAGGGACACTAAAGACACACCCCTGTTATACCCCTGATCACACCCCCACCACATCCCTAGTCATACAGACCATAAAGATTTCATAAGAAAAATATATTTTTATAATTCAAACCACACTGGTCATTCCTTTCCTGGTTCATTTTCCTTCATATTAACATTTGAAAATAAAAATATATCAATTCAAAAAATGGGAATAAAGTTTAAAGTCACAATTTTCAGTTGAAAAATACATATATTTCCATAGTTCTGTACATCAGTCCTGAAAGAGGGAAAATGAGGAGGAAAGAGGGACAGGGTTCCCTAAGAGGGACAGTCCCTTCAAAAGAAGGACAGTTGGGAACTATGGCAACGCATGTCACTAAACCGTGATAACTCAAATATCACACCTTATCAAAGAGATCACACCTTATCAAAGTTAACACGCCTTTTCAGAGTAGCATAGCGAGCACTACAAACTTTTGCCTGCTAATTGGCAATGGCACTCGTCTTGCCCTGAGCCCCTGCGGGTTCCTAGCGCTCGCTATGCCACTCCTCCTCTGTGCTTACATGTGATTTCCACCTGAAATCCTCCACCAGCGTGCGTACGTAACAGATTGCGCTCACCAGCATTAGTGGCTCACCAACTTACAGACCAGTAATGAATGCTTTGCTTCTCGAAGGCTTGTCACAATCAACCAGCTGCATTCCACGCAAGATTAGCATGACGAAGAAAACATAAACCGAATAGCGTAATACAGTTTGCCAGTACTCGCCTCTTCCCCAGTGATATACACTGCACCCGCACCACATGGTACACATGCACAGTGCCACCACCTATGATCAACCATGCAGCTTACATAAGTTGTGCCCACCAGAAACTTCTGCTGACTATTCTAGTCCAACAAAACAGTTGGACTCCTAGAAGTTCTGGTCCACCATGAGCTGGCTGGGCAATCTGTAACTCCAGTCCAACAAAACCAGCTTAATTTCCACCAGGATTCCTTATTCTATCTTTACTGGAACTTCTCCGCTTCACCCCCTAGGCCTACTAATAACTCCACAGCAGGAAAACCAGAGTGGAACAGGAGTACATGGAGACCCATTCCCGTGTATAAGGAATGCTTCCTGTGAATGTTTCACAGGAACAGGGACTCAAACTCTGGGGTGACATTCCAGAATAAGTGCTGTACCCTGGGCCGGATTTCTAACACCTAAGGCCAGCAGTTACCAGACAGCAGGGATTAGATTGCAAGCTTTTCTGAGGACAGTTAGTCCAGGCTTAATGGCAATCATACTGACCCACATTTTGCTCCCCAGGGGCACTGTAACCTATTTTGACTCCAAAGAATAGCAAATGCAAAACCTCAGAAACAAATGGAAACAAACTTGGATCAAGATTGACCACAACAAGGAGAGAAGTGAATAGGTGCTGCTGGAGAGAAGATATAACAAAAATATCCATACTGAAAAGAAAAATTAGCAAAATCAGACTGTAATTACCGGAGTGGGGAGGTCAGTGGATGCCAGACTGTCACGCTGCACTCACCGTGCTAAGCCCCATCATCCCCAGCTGCATGGCAAGGAGGGCGGAGTCAGACTCGGCGAGGACTGTAATCTGAGCTGCAGCCAGGCAACATTTGTAAGTTGTGTGTTGGCTCGCTGCCTGTCTGCCCCTATCGGCTGGAATCTTTGATCCCCCAACAGCCACCGCCATGTATGATGAGAATCATGTGCCAGACCCGGCCTTCCAGCCTGCCCACGGCCGCCCGCTGCTATCTGCAAACTCTAATGCAGGGCGACCACGGATGGACTCGGTCTGGCTGGCAGCTTCCTGTTCTGTGTTTAGAGGAGGAAGCTGGAGCAGCAATGCGGAACAAATGATAGCACTGCACACACTTTACTGCCCCTCAACCACCCTAAACAGGGCTGATTTTCTGGCACCCTAGGCCATGGCCTAGGTGGCCTTGCCAGAAATTTGGCCCTGGCTGTATCAACGTATCACTAGCCTATGTGTCTGTTGCTATGCAGTAGGAAGGAGGGACAATTTGTCGGATTCACAAAAGAAAATTATTTAACATGTGCAGATAGAGCACGTTATAATTACCAGCATTAGCACAATTTGCATAGAGAGTTATGTAAAGTGTGTAATCCGCTCTATGACTGCACCACTTACGTTGCTAGAGTAACATGCAGTATAAGTGGTGTAAGTGGTGCATGTATATAGAGTGTTATGCAATTTGCGTAACTCGCAACGCAGATTGGATAAATGCCTGTAATCATGCTTGGGCTTTCGAGTAGCGTACTACTCGAATTCGGAATTCAAATTAAGTCTAATAACTTTATGTGTGACCGCGGGATAGGGGGGTTAAAGCGGATCCGAGATGAAAAACGAACTATAACCAGTAACTTGTCTATATATCTTATCTAAAGTTTAGATAGTTTACACAGCAAATATAGCTGCAAACAGATTTAATACAAAATGATTATTTCTTCCTGTGATACAATGACAGCAGCCATGTTGTTTGTAAACATTACACAGAGGCAGGCTTATCTGCACCATCAGCACTCAGACTGTGAAAAAAACCTAATCCCCCCTCCTCCCTCCTCCCCTCTGCCTCTGAAATCAATGGCTAGTAACACCTCCTCCTCCTCCTGCCCAGACTGAGCTCCCATGAGCCCTTGCTACTGCCAAGGCTCTCTGAAAACCTGTGGGCGTGGTTTATTTAGTTTATAGGGAATTAGAGTATTAAAACAAAAACAAAAAAGTATTTGGCTTGAGGAATACCCTATAAACTATAGGAAAGGAACACAATTATGCAATGAGTAAAAGTTCACCTCGGATCCACTTTAACTTACCCCGAAGTCTTTGGGATGTCTGCGTTCCATAACGCATAATGAAAGCCGCGTTCCACCGCTCACTTCCGTGCTTTCTTTTTCCGGCTTGAAAAAGGTAGCATGGTAGAGAGTCATGCAACGCGGATTTCATTATGCTATGACACGTAAGGGAATGAAGACGCCCCACAGATTTCTGGGTAAGGGCCCGTTTCCACTAGTGCGACGCGATATCGCCGGCATTCCGACGCTTGTAAAAACGCATGCGGGTGCGTTTCCGCATGCGTTTTACCCACGATTTCGCGTGCAATTTCGCATGGCAGGGTGCCATGCGAAATTAACCATGACACTGCCAGGACAAAATAACATTGGGAAGGGTGCGAAATCGCACGCGAAATCGCGGGTAAAAACGCATGTACCAAACGCATGCGTTTTTACTATTAAATACATTAGCGGCGATTCGCACGGATTCCCGACGCAGGCGAAAACTGTGGGTCCCGCCGTGCAGATTTGGCCCGCTGCCAAATCGCTCCTGCACGCCGCACAGGTGGAAACAGCCCCATCCACTAACATTAGCTATGCGAATCCGCATGCAGTGCCCGCATGCGGATTCGCCCTAGTGGAAACGAGCCCTAAGTTAACCCTCCCGTCCTGCAGTCACACGTGAAGTCATTAGACTTAATTTGAATTCTGAATTAGGGTAGTACGCTATTTGAAAACCCATCTCTGTCTGTAATCCTAACATGTTCTATCTGTCCACATTAAGATTAACCTTTTTAGTAAATCAACGTCCTTGTGTGGCACACAGTGGCATGGAAGGGAAGGGATAAGGTGCAGAACACAATTCTCAATAAAGTTTTGAGAGACCTTAGACATGACAAATGGTTCTTGGCCAAGGCTGGTGTCTTGGGCAGCCTCAGCTGAAAATCTATGTGTACAGAGGCTTCCAACCCTGGGATCATCTCAGAGCATTATTCTCCTTCTTACGGTTGGCTGCAAACTGTCACCTGAGGAGGGGTGGAGTCCCCGACCCTGCAGGTAACAGTACTGCTGCTGCATATGTATGCACCCAATTATTATTATTTATTGGATTTATATAGCGCCAACATATTACGCAGCGCTGTACAATAAATAGGATTACAGACAATGATAACAGGGGTGACCACACAATACAGGTAAACGACAATAGATACAACAATACAAGTAATAAGCAATAGGATACAGAACACAATGCAGATAGTAATACAATGCCAGATCATACACTGGGGTGGTAGTGGTAAAAAGTTTCCTTAATTCTGGGTAAAGTGCACACAGTCAAGTATGATACACAAGGGGAGAGGGCCGTGCCAAAGGCTTACAATCTAGAGGGGGAGGTTGGTGACAGGAAAGGAGGGGGTGCATCAAGAAGTTCTTTGCAGTGTTGAGTTGATGTAGGCCTCCTTGAAGAAGTGAGTTTTGAGTGCCTTTTTGAAGGTGTTGAAGGTGGGAGCAAGCCTGATGGGCAGTGGGAGAGAGTTCCACAGAATGGGGGCAACTCTAGTAAAATCAAAATGTTCAGAGGTTGGCACTCTCAGTATGGTTTTACAATATGGTAACACTTCACTGCCCCCTCGGGCACTATATACATTCCAGACACCCCCACAATATGCTGGTCAGTATGTGAAACAGTCCACTGTAAAGCCAATAATACTCATATACAGGGCCGGGCCGAGGCATAGGCTAGAGAGGCAGCCTCAGGGCGCAGTGCAGGAGGGGGCGCAGAATTCATTCAGCTGTCATTCCTAATTGTGTTTGAAGCAGAAATAAATAAGAAAAGGGGATACATGGCAGTGACTGCAAGCCAGATAACTAGATATTAAGGTGTTAGGGAGGTTGTGGGCCCTGTGACCCTCTTGGTCTAATAGCAATCAGTGTGTGCAGGCTGGGGTGGGAGGGATGGGGGAGGGGCCTCTTAGTGTAATAGCAATCAGTGTGTGACGGCTGGGGTGGGAGGGATGGAGGAGGGGCCTCTTAGTGTAATAGCAATCAGTGTGTGACGGCTGGGGTGACAGGGATGGAGGGGCCTCTTAGTGTAATAGCAATCAGTGTGTGACGGCTGGGGTGGCAGGGATGGAGGGGCGCACTTTGGTGTCTCAGCCTTGGGTGCCGGAGGACCTTGTCCCGCCTCTGCTCATATACATATCAAACTTCAGACAAATAATACAAATTAGAGCGTAATTTGCACATAAACAGCTTTCTAGCATCAATTCATTGGTACTCATGGAGCAACTTGCTAGCACTCACAATAGCTTGGTCAGCCCTATTAGAAAAAGATAGGGCAAACAGGCAGTTCATACATTTTCTCGCCCCTGATAGCAAGACACTCCAATATACACTCCCTACTCCATCACAGGTCTTAATACTCCTCAGATCACGTCCTGAGATTGGATTATATGGACAGAAAAAGGCCTTTACCACACCCCAGTGAGATACACTCACCGTGTGCTAAGACCTGCTTATAGGTCAGATGGAGCCTTGTGATAGTTGCCGGGTCATCCCCCACCACTCTGGCAGTATGGCAGACCTCTTCACCTACATATAGGTATCTCCTCATACTCCAAACCTCAATAAAACAAAGGCCTCAAAATAGTGTGATACCGTTTCTTTAATACGGACTCTACTGGCACATTGGGGTGCGCCTATGCCAACCGGCCAACTAAACAGGGGAGAGCCGTGGGAAAATACTCTATGCTTTTGATGACATCTTGGAATTTGTAAGTGCAATGGAATTTTATATTTTTTATTAAAGAAACGGTATCACACTATTTTGAGGCCTTTGTTTTATTGAGGTTTGGAGTATGAGGAGATACCTATATGTAGGTGAAGAGGTCTGCCATACTGCCAGAGTGGTGGGGGATGACCCGGCAACTATCACAAGGCTCCATCTGACCTATAAGCAGGTCTTAGCACACGGTGAGTGTATCTCACTGGGGTGTGGTAAAGGCCTTTTTCTGTCCATATAATCCAATCTCAGGACGTGATCTGAGGAGTATTAAGACCTGTGATGGAGTAGGGAGTGTATATTGGAGTGTCTTGCTATCAGGGGCGAGAAAATGTATGAACTGCCTGTTTGCCCTATCTTTTTCTAATAGGGGCTGACCAAGCTATTGTGAGTGCTAGCAAGTTGCTCCATGAGTACCAATGAATTGATGCTAGAAAGCTGTTTATGTGCAAATTACGCTCTAATTTGTATTATTTGTCTGAAGTTTGATATGTATATGAGCATTATTGGCTTTACAGTGGACTGTTTCACATACTGACCAGCATATTGTGGGGGTGTCTGGAATGTATATAGTGCCCGAGGGGGCAGTAAAGTGTTACCATATTGTAAAACCATACTGAGAGTGCCAACCTCTGAACATTTAGATTTTTTGAGGAACAGAGGAGGCAAACCAGTGTGTTTTTTAGAAAATCAATTATCCCTATCAGTGCGAAGTGTGTTTTCTAGAAAAAACAGCTCTAGTGAAGTCCTGCAGTCGTGCATAGGAGTGCGAGATGCGTGGGCTGGTTAGGACGGAGCAGTGCTTTTCAGCGCTGCTAGATTTGGGCGCAGCCGGCGCCTCCATAGACTACAATAGGAATCATTCCTATTGCAGCGCTCAGTGAGTAACGTCAGAGCCGTCAGCAGACGGAGCCGAGGTTGCTTAAAAACATAATAATTCGGCCTCCAGCAATCGCTGGAAGCCGAATTATTTCATTCCCCCACTATCCATGGCGGCCTGGAGGGGGAATAGCAATTAACGCGGCCGGGACTTGTGCAGCAGCAGGATCAGCCGTATAACAGCTGTATCCTGCGCCCAAGTCTACCGGCGCCGATTTCAAATGTACTCTGGTTAGGAGGAGATTATGGCCTCAGACACTTTATACTAATTGTTGAGCTCAAAGTGCACAGAGTCAGTTACAATAACAACCTTACATTAATTGATAATAGTGATGAGCATACATTTCACATAATCGTAATCTTACATTTTAATTCTCAGTTACGATGCAAAATCGTAATTCAAAATGTTGGGAAAAATCTTGCTTCGCAGCTACATGAAAGTTATGATCCCTGATAATGTTTACATGCAAAATTATGAATTTTCTTGAAATTTTGCATTGCCATGTTGCATCATAATTGGTTATTGCAATGGGAAATTATGATTATGCAAAATGTGTGCTCATTACTAATGATCAACAAATCATATTCTGTAGGTCTTTAAACAATGAATTGTATTTTCACTTCTCTAGTATATCATTCAGCTTTTTGGTTTGTTTGTTTTATTTCTTTACCCAACCAAACTTAACCCCTTGGGTACAAGCAGTCCCTGGTCTCTTAAAGGACATAAGAGGTGAAAAAAACTGACGAGATAAACAATTGTATCTATCCTCCTTTTGCTAGAAAATTACTTATTTAGATCTCCCACAGTTTTATTTTATATTTAAATCTAGTTTTTAAGTATTTACTGCATCATTGTCTCTGCTGAACGACACCTTTATTGAAGTATGCTAGAGCTCAAATGTATGAATTATTGACCCTTCTTATCTCTTTCCTGCTCTTGGAAACCATTTACTGACAGGAAAGTATTTTATGGCTGTAATTATACTTCTGTGCCCAAAAAATATTGTTTATCTGCTCTGAAAGCTAACATTGCATTTAATTGCATAGCTGTTGTGTTCATATATGAAAATCTATCTAGTGATCACGTTCCAGCTCTTTCTGCTTCTCAGCTCAGTACAGCTCAGTTTTGGCAGTTTGCTAATGTTTACTAAATACATCTGACAAAGGAATGTAAACAAAAGATAAAGTTATCAACTCTTGGGATGCTGCCAGAAGCTTTTCACCAAAGCAAGGAGTTTTCTACTGAAGAGCAAAGTGATGTGTTTAAAGAGAATCTGTATTGTTAAAATCGCACAAAAGTAAACATACCAGTGCATTAGGGGACATCTCCTATTCCCCTCTGTCACAATATCTCCGCTCCCTGCCGCATTAAAGGTAGTCAAAAACAGTTTTAAAAAGTTTGTTTATAAACAAACAAAATGGCCACCAAAACAGGAAGTAGGTTGATGTACAGTATGTCCACACATAGAAAATACATCCATACACAAGCTGTATACAGCCTTCCTTTTGAATCTCAAAAGATCATTTGTGTGTTTACCTTTTGTCCCCTGCAGCTCTCATCCACTGAATAGTGACAGCCAGGCCAATCGTTTCTTCCTGCAGACAGCTCTGCAAGGTGTCTGTAATTCCTCAGTATGTGATAGCCCAGCCAGCTCCTTTCACAGCCTACAGAGGAGGATTTTTATCCAGCTCTCTTATCTCACTGATAAGAGAGCAGAGACGCTGCTGGCTTATGTAAATAACACACACACTGGAGTGTGCATAGAGGGGCCTGGAGAGGGGTATGCATAACAGATCAGCACGGAAGAGTTGGCGGCCTTCCAGACACAGGGCGACAAGTCCAACAGGGGAAAGATACATTGATTTATTGCAGAGACGGTGATAGTAGAAAGTGTTGCAGTAAGCCAGAGCACATTAGAATAGGTTTAGGAACTTGTAGGATGGTAGAAAACAGGATGACATTTTTATTAGAGTCTCCTTAACTGTTTGAATGCTGTTCTGCTACATTTGTTTTTCTTTTTTGTATGCTAAATAATCTTTTCAAACAAAGAGTAAATGCTACTTTAAGTTGAGATAACTGTTGAGATTTTTTTTTTTTTATGAACCCTAAATCAAAATAAATAATAAAATAAGCCAGATAATGACAAATAAGTCATGCAATACACATAGAGAGGTCCTTATTTAATTAAATTTTTCTCCTAGAAGATCATTTGTCTCTTGTATCTCAGTATTTTGCAATTGAAAAAAGTACCAAAAAGTGGTTGAAAACAAACTATAACAAAAATATTTGGAGTATTTTCTTGCTTGTGTTTGGCTTAAAAAGCATTTCTATTAACAAGATATGTGCATATCACCTGGGAGGAAACTCAAAGCTTGGTCTATGTCAGTTCTGGCTGATATTTCTTACTAGCTATTGATATAATGATTGTTCTTCCAGTCTATAGTTCCTGATATTTTCCATTAGGAGTTTCGGTTAGAGCTATTCACGAGATAAGGTAGTCCTGTGAGCCAACTCTCTGCTGCAAGACACGTGAGTACAGTACTGCAGTATTTTTTTTTATAGGCCAATCAAACAGTGAATTGACTTCCTGCAGAGCAATTTGGTGTGAAAAGTTTAGTCCCACTATAAACGGTGGATTTATAATAACATGGTTATAATGCTGAAGAATGGTATGGACCAGAGGGATCTAAAGGTAAGGTAGAAAAAAATCCTACAAGACAAATTTTCAAATCAAATGCTCTTTTTTTTCCTGAATTCCGATTACAGCTTTGCACAATGTCTCCTTACCTTACAGCCCTCATTAAATCCGCCCACCGGCTATCAATTAGGTCCTTTTATGAACAAACACAAAGCTGGAGTTTTTCGACAGTAAAAACCCGATCCTGAAAACCGTATTATGTAGTCATCATCAGGCACAATACGTAGTACTATTAGAAGTTTCTGCTCTGCAAAAATAAAGTGGAGCAGCAGCAGTGGCGCTCCGCTAATTGATCTTTTCATTCCCCGCGCAGCTCTGGGAAGTCGTTGGAATATAATTTGGCGGATTTCAAATTAATATGAATTATTTATCCCATCCAGAGCCCTAATGCCGGAGTATTTTAACTGAAATGGTACTTGAGATACTTTTACATTTTTCATCATTTTTTTCCTCTTTCTTTTCCTGTCTGCGAAATAATGATTTTACCATTGTGTCGAGTGTGTAATTTAAAAATAACATAATTTATTAATTGCCTGTAGCAAGACTCTCGCTACGTATTGCGCTGCCTGGTGTAATGCTGAAAATATACCCCTCCCCTTTCCTGATTCCCGGAGGCTGAACTCTGTACCCAAGACCTGTTTTTCCAGGTCTTTCTCAGCAATATAAATACTTACTTAAAGGATACCTGAAGTGACATGTGACATGATGAGATAGACATTTGTATGTACAGTGCCTAGCACACAAATAATTAGGCTGTGTTCCTTTTCTTTCTTTCTCTGCCTGAAAGAGTTAAATATCAGGTATGTAAGTGGCTGACTCAGTCCTGACTCAGACAGGAAGTAACTACATTGTGACCCTCACTGATAAGAAATTCCAACTATAAAACACTTTCCTAGCAGAAAAGGGCATCTGAGAACAAGAAAGAGATAAAAATGGTCAATAGTTCATAGATTTTAGCCCTGGCATACTTCAATGGATGTGTCATTGAGCAAAAAACAATAAAGCAGAACTTAAAAGTAGATTTAAACATAAAATAAAACTGTGGAATATCTTAAAAAGTTATTTTAGGAAAAGAAAGACAGATACAATTGTTTATTTCATTTCTTGTTGTTTTTTTTTTTTTGGGGGGGGGGGGGGGGGTTCGCCTTGGTGTGTCCTTTAAAGCAGACCTGAACTCGGAACTTCCTCTCTGCTCTAAAAGATAAGCAACAGCATAATAACCTTTACAGAAAAAAACATTTCTTTGTTACAGCTGATACAAATCCTGCAATAAATCTGCAGTGTGTCTACATCCTGCTTTCATGGAAGCAGACATATTGGTAATATCCCGTGTTTACAAATTTGCTGCTCTGCCATCTCTGCCATGGCAGTCATGTGACACAGGGGAGAGATCAAATTACAACTGGTGATTAGACACAAATGAGGGGGAATTAAACAGGCTAAACTCTCTAAATACATACAGGGTGCATTCTCTATGTTTTCCTTCTGCCCTGTGCAAGAGTTTAAGTCCACTTTAACCACCGTTTTACTATCCATGGAAACTCTTGGTGACTGGACAGTTTTGGCACCTTAAAGATAAACCGCAACCAAGAATTGGACTTCATCCCAATCAGTAGCTGATACCCCCTTTCACATGAGAAATCTATTCCTTTTCACAAACGGATCATCAGGAGGGTCTGAAATTTTAACAGAGGCGCCAATCAGAATAAAATATATTAAAATACCATAAAATGGGGGGTCTTGGATGATTCACCACCCCAGAAATCAGACACTAGTTTAAATATTAGTAATCATTCATAATTTATTAATTTGACTCCTACAATTTTGCAACGCGTTTCACGGGTCTGTCGCCTGCTTCCTCAGGCAGTATAAAACAGGAGCACTGGAGTGTCACTGATATGAGCGTACACCTCTAGGTGACCCCCCCCCCCCCCCCCCCCCCCCCAATTTTATGGTATTTTAATATATTTTATTCTGATTGGCGCCTCTGTTAAAATTTCTGAACAATACTATATCCACCTGTTGGATGGGTGTGATTGCCTAATCATTCTACGGAGAGCGACTTCTTAGCCTGAGAGGGGACAGGCCTAACATCCCCGCAAGTGCTTCTAGTGGTTGCCTATGCTCGGCAACCCATTTTTGTGAGTATTATTCTTTCTTCAAAATCATTATCGATTGTTTTGCAGTACGCACTATTGGGGCTCTCGATTTTTTCTTTTTTGTTTTACATCAGGAGGGTCTGTATGGCTGATTTTGTGGTGAAACCCCTCCCACAGAGTGATGTCAGCGCCTCACAGCTCTGAGGTCCTGACTTCATACTGTGGGAGCCTTGTTGCATTGTGGGAAATAACAGCTGTATCCAACTGCCAAAAAAGCAATCAGCATCTCCTTCCACTGACATCACCTGCCAGCAGTAAAAATGTCACCATGTGATAAATGTTAGAATGTAAATCAGGGAGAGGAAAGATTTTACAATGGGCAAACACTGACTAACTCATTTATACATAATAATTGTAAAAATTAAGCACTTTTTTATTACATTATTTTCACTGGAGTTCCTCTTTAAGAACCAGAGCGGTACTTTTCCAGTTTGAGCCTGTGATTGCTGTGATTGGGTCGCAGCGATCACGGGGCAAGGAGCCAACAAAAAAATGTGTATGTCGTAATTATGCAATGTTTTGCGTAACTTTTTGCGATTATGATTTTTCCTTTAGAATCATATTTATGAAAATGACATGACATTTTTTGAAATCGTAATTGGCAGATTAGGATAATCACTATTCATGATGTCCCCCTTGTATTGTTTTTGTCCCATATGATCCTCTTTGTCACCCTCCCTTTCTGCTCTTTCCTATTATTATGTGCAGCGGAAGCAGCAGTGTGTGTCTCACCTGCCCTGTGAGCATGTGAAACGATCAGCAACATCTTTTTTCCCTCACGGCTTCCTGTGAAGGGGAGAGGACGACACTCATTGCTTGAAGGTGGCCGGAGCAGGTGAGATACTCTGCTGCTTCCACTGGGCAGTACACTCTGCAAGCCAACCAGGGCTGGGGAGCACAGAACAGGGAGTCAGAGGCGTATCTACAGGGTTGCAGGCATGGCATGTGCCATGGGCGCTTCATACTACTCCATAGCATCCTTGGTCTTCTCCATACAGATAATAGTTTTTATCTGGGGGACATTCTGCTGCATGGTTACACCTAGCTGCCTAACTGTTATTTTGGGGAATATTTATAGGTTGACCTATTGTGATACTCCCTTCTTACAGGCCATGCTTCACTTCACAAGTGAAATCAGCCCTCCCCCCTTCTTCCCCGGGGGCTGCTTTTAGTGTTTGCCAAATTGCCAAAGGCACAGTTTTCCCTAGATACGGTTCTGCAGGGAGTCCTTGTTGGCAGTGCTTGTTTCTATGGATTTTGTAAGTCGAGGGACTCCCTGTATTCGGACCAGGGATGAGCAGAAACTACGTCGGTGCGAATTTACGCATCGTAGTTCGTAGGTGAAGTTTCAATACTACGCTTACGAATTTACACTTAGCAAAGTAACCCTACGCGTAGCTTACTCCCCACTATGCGTAGTTAACATGTGTATTGCGTAGTGAACTACGAATGCGTTACTCGCGTCTAATTTTCCACGTGCGATTGTAGGCTTACAAATTTACGTATTGGAAAGGGGAATGTACACATAGAAGAGTTCCCAGTATAAGCATTCACAGAGGAATGAATGCGTAAAATTTTCTGCATACGGGCATAAGCATCTGCATACACTACAGGGAGTGCAGAATTATTAGGCAAGTTGTATTTTTGAGGAATAATTTTATCATTGAACAACAACCATGTTCTCAATGAACCCAAAAAACTCATTAATATCAAAGCTGAATATTTTTGAAAGTAGTTTTTAGTTTGTTTTTAGTTTTAGCTATTTTAGGGGGATATCTGTGTTTGCAGGTGACTATTACTGTGCATAATTATTAGGAAACTTAACAAAAAACAAATATATACCCATTTCAATTATTTATTTTTACCAGTGAAACCAATATAACATCTCAACATTCACAAATATACATTTCTGACATTCAAAAACAAAACAAAAACAAATCAGTGACCAATATAGCCACCTTTCTTTGCAAGGACACTAAAAAGCCTGCCATCCATGGATTCTGTCAGTATTTTGATCTGTTCACCATCAACATTGTGTGCAGCAGCAACCACAGCCTCCCAGACACTGTTCAGAGAGGTGTACTGTTTTCCCTCCTTGTAAATCTCACATTTTATGATGGACCACAGGTTCTCAATGGGGTTCAGATCTGGTGAACAAGGAGGCCATGTCATTAGTTTTTCTTCTTTGATACCCTTTCTTGCCAACCACGCTGTGGAGTACTTGGACGCGTGTGATGGAGCATTGTCCTGCATGAGAATCATGTTTTTCTTGAAGGATGCAGATTTCTTCCGGTACCACTGCTTGAAGAAGGTGTCTTCCAGAAACTGGCAATAGGACTGGGAGTTGAGCTTGACTCCATCCTCAACCCGAAAAGGCCCCACAAGCTCATCTTTGATGATACCAGCCCAAACCAGTACTCCACCTCCACCTTGCTGGCGTCTGAGTCGGACTGGAACTCTCTGCCCTTTACCAATCCAGCCAAGGGTCCATCCATCTGGCCCATCAAGACTCACTCTCATTTCATCAGTCCATAAAACCTTAGAAAAATCAGTCTTGAGATATTTCTTGGCCCAGTCTTGACGTTTCAGCTTGTGTGTCTTGTTCAGTGGTAGTCGTCTTTCAGCCTTTCTTACCTTGGCCATGTCTCTGAGTATTGCACACCTTGTGCTTTTGGGCACTCCAGTGATGTTGCAGCTCTAAAATAAGGCCAAACTGGTGGCAAGTGGCATCTTGGCAGCTGCACGCTTGACTTTTCTTAGTTCATGGGCAGTTATTTTGCGCCTTGGTTTTTCCACACGCTTCTTGCGACCCTGTTGACTATTTTGAATGAAACGCTTGATTGTTCGATGATCACGCTTCAGAAGCTTTGCAATTTTAAGAGTGCTGCATCCCTCTGCAAGATATCTCACTATTTTTGACTTTTCTGTCAAGTCCTTCTTTTGACCCATTTTGCCAAAGGAAAGGAAGTTGCCTAATAATTATGCACACCTGATATAGGGTGTTGATGTCATTAGACCACACCCCTTCTCATTACAGAGATGCACATCACCTAATATGCTTAATTGGTAGTAGGCTTTCGAGCCTATACATTTTGGAGTAAGACAACATGCATAAAGAGGATGATGTGGTCAAAATATTAATTTGCCCAATAATTCTGCACTCCCTGTACGCTTCACACTATGCGTAATTGCGTATTTTAAAGCATAGTCTACGAAATGCATACGAAGCGTAATTGCTTAAAACTAGGCGTAGTTCCAGCGTAGCGAAGTTGGCTGACTACGACCATCCCTGATTCGGACCATAAGATGCACTGACTTTTTCCTCTCACTTTATGGTCTGAAAAATACAGTATAGATGGAGAGAGAGAGAGAGAGAGAGAGGAGAGAGAGGGAGGGAGAGAGAGAGGAATGTAAGAAAAAAAAATCAAGGCATGTCAGACCTTTCTCCAGTTTTCCTTGTACTGTATCCTGCATTTAATTACGGGGATGGAAATATGTCTTTGCATGGAAGTAGCAGTGTTAGTTTCTGCCTACCGCCTCTCAGCTGACGCCTCCACCAGCCCACCATTTCTCAGTTACACAAATGTGTCAGTGAGAAATGGTGCCACAGGGATGGCTGAGTGTGCGGATTGCGGCTGTATTTGACACCGTATTGTCCTTTTGAAATCGGCAGCGTTGAAGGGCACATGTTCAGTCTGTGCCTGGCGCTGTGGAGAAGTGCGTACAAAGCTGTGAATGGTTGTCTACAGTCGTCTTGCCAGCAGCTCTGGTGAACACATGCACTGTTCTGCCTCACTGTGCAGGGTGCCAACATCTCCCTTTAATTACTGATGCCTCTAACTCATGCAGGACCTGTGGCTAATTGGATTCAGACAGCTCCGCAACTGGATTTAATCAGGCACAAAACCCGCGTAATTCATTTGTGTCAGGATTTAAAGGACCACTATCGGGAAAATCGCAACGTTTTAAATGCATGTAAACCCATTCAGATAAGAAGTACGTTTCTTCAAGAGTAAAATAAGCCATAAATTACTTGTTTCTGTCTCTTACAGTAAGTAGTAGAAATCTGACAGAACCGATAGGTTTTGAAATAGCCCAACTCCTCATGGGGGATTCTCTGTTTTTTTTTTATTTTTATTTTCAAAAGCACTTAACAAATGGCAGTTGCTCCGTCCAACTGCTAAAAAAAG
The DNA here is from genome assembly GCF_040937935.1 of Hyperolius riggenbachi. NCBI lineage: Eukaryota > Metazoa > Chordata > Amphibia > Anura > Hyperoliidae > Hyperolius > Hyperolius riggenbachi. The sequence continues at coordinate 290,724,677 of NC_090654.1, read as the reverse complement.
TGTGAAGTGAGCAGGGAGGCTGGCCAGCATCTTTATATAAATCCTTTTCAATTAGAATCTTTATAAAGAATAAAGGCCATGCTGAGAATCCCCTATGACGAGATGGTGATGGATTAGCCCAAAAACTGTTGGTTCTGTCAAATTTATAGTACCTCCTGTAAGTGACAGGAACATAGGAGAAAAGTAATTTATGGCTCATTTTACTCTGGAAGAAATGTACTTTGTGTTTTAAATTTTACATTTTTTTTGCGATAGTGGGCCTTTAAGGGAGGGGCTTCCAGCACTGTTGGTGTAAAAGCTTCAACTGGATAGGCATGCTAAAATAAAAAGTTATTTTGTAGTTGGCCATTTCCGATTCTGCAGAAATTCTGATCTCCGGTCTTCCATTTTTTTCAGTTTTTGATTTTTGAAGAGTATTTTATTAGTCTTCTATTTTTTTTTTTTTTTCATCAGAGAATGCAAAAAATCTTGCAATTGGTCTAAAATTTTGCAGAAAAATTCTGCATTCTCCGATTGGTCCAAAGCTTCAGAGTTCTGTGATTGGGCTAAAATTATCGAGTTGCGGTAAATCGGATTTCACCGGAATTCTGATTTCCAATTTCTGTTTTCCGATTCCCGTATTCCCATCGGAAATGCAGATTTCCGATTGGAAATGAGGAAATTTTAGTTTCACTGGATGCGAAGGAGCATCCCTAGTCAAAACAAAATCCAATAGGACTCCTCTAGGTCCCCACTAACGATACAATCGTGATTATAGAATCATACCAACATTATGTAGCAGAAGGGTAAACAGAGTGAATTTTCTCTGAATGGATAGTTTAGATAGTCCATCATATGACAGAGGTGGTAAGATTTTACAATCAAGATTATATCACAAGTGGTCGCTTTAAAGAGAACCCGAGGTGGGTTTAAAGAATGTTATCTGCATACAGAGGCTGGATCTGCCTATACAGCCCAGCCTCTGTTGCTATCCCAAACCCCACTAAGGTCCCCCTGCACTCTGCAATCCCTCATAAATCATAGCCGTGCTGTGAGGCTGTGTTTACATCTGTAGTGTCAGTCTCGGCTGCTCCCCCGCCTCCTGCATAGCTCCGGTCCCTGCCCCCGTCCCTTCCCTCCAATCAGCAGGGAGGGAAGGGATGCAGGCGGGGACTGGAGTTCTGCAGGAGGTGGGGAGAGCAGCAGACTGACACTATACAGATAAACACAGCCAGCTCTGACAAGCTGTGTGTCAGCAGCAAGGCTGTGATTTATGAGGGATTGCAGAGTGCAGGGGGACCTTAGGGGGGTTTGGGATAGCAACAGAGGCTGGGCTGTATAGGCAGATCCAGCCTCTGTATGCAGAAAATATTCTTCGAACCCACCTCGGGTTCTCTTTAAGGTGCCCATACATCACTCAATATTGTGGCCCAATCGACCAAGAATCGGTGCCACAACATGGCCGCCCGATCAAAACTTTGATAGATTTTCTGACATTTATTGAAAATGTCAGAAAAAATCTTGATTGCAAAGGCTTGACTGACGGTAACATTGTTCGATATTGCCAAGCTCGAATTTACGTCACAGGAGCCAATCTGCCAATAAATCTCATCTGCCAAAACTTAGCCGTCCTCCTCCTTTTCCAAAATGCTGTAAGGGTGTCCCCCCTAATTCGTAGTGTTGCTGTACAGGAGAGGTTAGGGACTTTGTTTCATACAGGAATCCAGTAGCCATTGCTGAAGACCATTTACATTAGACAGATTACATTCGGTGTAAGACAGGGAAAGTATTTTGAAGAGGGACAGGCCTAAGGAGGATTGCATATTTTTCTGTGTCTGAGCCTTTCTGTGTTCTGCAGCTATATAGCTTAGAGGGAAATGTATTCCTTCATTAGCACAGCCTTGTGAAAGCATTTTGGCAGATAAAAGTTTATACAGTATAATGCTGGGAATATACTTTGGCTATCATTCATAAAGCGTTCCCGCATGCGGAAATGCTAAAAACAGCCGACTTTACCGAACACTGAGCAAAAATGTGTATTCATAAAGGCTGTTTTCGCATGCGGAGCTGGCATTCCCGAGCAGAGCAATAAATTACCGCATTGTGCGGTGATTCCATGCGGAAATGTAACAAAATGTGAATTCATAAAACTGCACGCAAGCGGTATGCGGACGGGATTACCGCTCCCCTGGATGTAGCGATAGGCATGCGGAGTATATGTAAGTGAATGGGACAGACCTCCCAAGCAGCAGCAGAGAGAACACCGCATGGAGGGACTCGGCCAGCTTCTCCTGTTTCCGCATGCCTACCGACAGCCTACAGTGGGATATCTCCGCACTCCTATCGCAACTAGAAACTTTTTTATGAATGACCACCCAGAAGGCTGAAATACCGACAGCACTTTTATGAATGAAAGCCAATGAGTTTTTTTTTAGCATATACTGTAGATGGCTCGGTAGATAATTTTCTGATCGATTTTGTCATAGAAGTGAATGGAAATCGATCATAAAAACGATCGGCAAATCGGTCAGAAGATAAATCTGCCCAAAAACTCATTGGGCTTGATTCACAAAATGGTGCTAACTGTTAGCAAGCTGTGAAAAGGGCTTCGCGTGAAATTTCATGTGATAACGGTTATCGCACGTAAAAGTTTGCGGTCGCATGTTAACACAATTTTTTTTGTGCTTTAACGGTCGCGTTTGCGTGATAAATTTGTGTTATTGCACGGACACAAACGTTAACGCATGAAAAATTTGCATTAACACTCTTGTTTTCTAAACCTGTCTAAACCTGTCTTAAAGGGGAACTGAAGAGAGAGGTATATGGAGGCTGCCATGTTTATTTCCTTGTAAGCAATACCAGTTGCCTGGCAGCCCTGCTGATCCTCTGCCTCTAATACTATTAGCCACAGCCCCTGAACAAGCATGCAGCAGATCAGCTGTTTCAGACTTTAAAGTCAGATCTGACAATACTAACTGCATGCTTGTTTCTGGTGTTATTCAGATACTACTGCAGAGAAATAGACCAGCAGGGCTGCCAGGCAACTGGTGTTGATTAAAAGGAAATAAATATGTCAGCCTCTGTATACCTGTCTCTTCAGTTCCCCTTTAAAAATAACTATTCAGCATCTAGCAGTTGAAAACATACTAAAAAACAAACAAACCTAAAAAGGATAATAAACGCAATATCAAACTTTAGATAACTTGGGCCAACTTATTTTGTGCGGTTATTTTTTGCGCAGTGGAGGCTGAACAGATAATTTATTGATAAGGTGTGAAAACATTTCATGTGTAAAAATTCAGTCAGAATCAGTAAAAATGTGCGCCTAGCTGTCTGCCTACACAGATTAAAGATGAGATAATTATCTACCAAAGCATCTTCACTGACTTTCAACACTCTCTGATCTCTCCTATTCAAACTCTAAACTCTCACAGACGCTGAGTGGGCTGATAAGGAAACATTTTATTTATTTTATTTTAGACACTTTATCTTCTGATTATTTCGTCACATAATCTTCTCCTTTACTAAGGCATTTACTATACATTTTCACAAGGTTTTCAGTCCCTCTGTTCTGGTAGCATCACACTCCTGTCCTATGGGCTGGAGGAGTGTGTGTGTGTATGTGTGTGATGTGCATGTGTGCGTGTGTGTGTGTGTGTGTACAGTGTGCGTGTATGTGTGTGATGTGCATGCGGGCGTGTGTGTGTGTACAGTGTGTGTGTGTGTGTGTGTGTGTGTGTACAGTGTGTGTGTATGTGTGTGATGTGCATGCGGGCGTGTGTGTGTGTGTGTGTGTGTGTACAGTGTGTGTGTGTGTGTGTACAGTGTGTGTGTACAGTGTGTGTGTGTACAGTGTGTGGGCGTGCGTGTGCGTGCATGTGTGCACAGTGTGTGTGTGTACAGTTTGTGTGTGTGTGTACAGTTTGTGTGTGTGTGTGCGTGTACAGTGTGTGTGTGTGTGTGTGTACAGAGTGTGTGTGTGTGCGTGTGCAGTGTGTGTGTGTGTGTGTGTGTACAGAGTGTGTGTGTGTGTGTGTGTGCGTGTGCAGTGTGTGTGTGTGTGTGTGTGTACAGTGTGTGTACAGTGTGTGCGTGTGTGTGTACAGTGTGTGTGTGTGTGTGTGTATGTGTGTGTGTGTGTGAGTGTGTGTGTGTGTGTATGTGTGCACAGTGCGTGTGTGTGTGTACAGTGTGTGTGTGTGTGTGTGTGTGTGTGTGTGTGTGTGTGTGTGTGTGTGTGTCTGTGTGTGTGTGTGTGTACAGTGTGTGTGTGTGTGTGTGTGTGTGTGTGTGTGTACAGTGTGTGTGTGTGTAGTGTGTACAGTGTGTGTGTACAGTGTGTGTGTACAGTGTGTGTGTACAGTGTGTGTACAGTGTGTGTGTGTGTGTGTGTGTGTGTGTGTAGTGTGTACAGTGTGTGTGTGTGTGTACAGTGTGTGTACAGTGTGCGTGTGCGTGTGTTTAGTGTGCGTGTGTGTGTGTGTGTGTGTGGTGTGTGTGTGTGTGTGTGTGTGTGTGTGTGTATGGTGTGTGTGTGTGTGTATGCGTGCAAGTGTGCATGTGTGTGTCTCTCTGGGGAGTTATGGGAGAGAGGTTTATGTTAATTCTACTTAACAAAGAGTTACTGGCATTCTGCAGTCATGTGACAAGTGGTGCAGGGAAAGAAGAGATTAACCTGCTAGATTAAAGTGGGTATGTAAATTGCCCCCACAATTCCATAGCTCAACCCTATACCCCACAGAATGGAAAGGAAAACGACTTCTTTAATCAGGAAAAACACAGTTGCTGTGTATGTATTGCAAGCATGATTGGGAAATTAGATTTTGTCTTGCTTACTTTGTCTTCATGTGAATATAAAACACTGCCCTTCCAAAGTACTCCCAACTAGAACTGCAGGATAGGAGAGTCAAGATATGTAAACATGCCGGATTAAATTCAGCAAAGGTGGACAATAAAGACCACATTGGGCAAGAATGGGACATGTGCACCCCCCACTGCCATAGAGGTGCTGAGCTTAGACCTACTCCACCACAGAGACGCACACATTTTTCCCTGATGAAGCAGGGAATTCCCGTGAAACAAGTTGCAAGTGGAGAGTTTTATGTCTTGAAGAGGGAAACAAAAAATCAATACATTGAAAAGTGAGAAGTTAAAATACAGACGAGATATCAAGTCGTGAGTGATTGATATTCGCCATGTAATGTGTTCATGTTGTGTGATCCACAATCAGCCTGCACGTCATCATCTTTACTACTGGCAGACAAGAAAATAAACTAGACAGCACCAACTGCCAATATTTATAACCACACCTCCTAACAATGCGATAGGCTAAAAGGTTTTTTTTTTTCTTTTTTATAGCTATACATATGCACAGAGGGAGATATTGGTTGCTTGGCAGTTGGAAACAGCTGTTATTTCCCACAAGGCAACAAGACTCACAGACAGGAAACTGCCAGGACCATGGTCCTGACATCCCACTGTGGGAGGGGTTTCATCACAATACCAGCCATATAGACCCCCTGATGATCTATTTGAGAAAAGGTAAAGATTTTTCATGGGAAAGGGGGTATCAGCTACTGATTGGGATGAAGTTCTATCCTGGGTTACAGATCCTCTTTAAACTAAAACAGTTGTAGAAACTTTACTACCTGTGTCATGTACCCGGAGGTAAGTCCACCGCTACCTCCTTTTTAAAGGGATACTGTAGAGGGGGTCGGGGGAAAATGAGTTGAACTTACCCGTGGCTTGTAATGGTCCCCCGCAGACATCCTGTGCCTGCGCAGCCACTCACCGATGCTCCGCCCCCCGCCTCCTGTTCACTTCTGTAATTTCTGACTTTAAATCGGGAAACCACTGCGCCTGCGTTTCCGTGTCCTCGCTTCCCCTGATGTCACCAGGAGCATACTGCGCAGGCACAGACCATACTGGGCTTGTGCTATACACTCCTGGTGACATCAGCGGGAACGAGGACACGGCAACGCAGGCGCAGGGGTTTTCTGACTTTAAAGTCGGAAATTCCAGAAGTGAGCTGGAGGCGGGGCCGGAGCATCGGTGAGTGGCTGCGCGGGCACAGGATGTCTGCGGGGGACCATTACAAGCCACGGGTAAGTTCAACTCATTTTCCCCCCCGACCCCCCTACAGTATTCCTTTAACCAGATTGTAATATAGTGTATCTAAGTGCTTACAAAGACGGGCATTCTTTTAGAAATTCTTACCTGATTGCAAATTGAAATGGAGAGATTTTTTTTAAATAACTTTAATTCACAAAACAATTTGCGCAGCGCTGATTTTTACTTGTCTCACTTTTATCACGAACATTTTCCTTCAACAAACACATTACTTGTATTATCACTTTGGCAACCAGAAATTAATTAAGGTTAGTCAATGATGACTCAAAAAAAGAAAACCAACCCATCATTCTAACAATGTCCCTTTTCTGGTTGAACTCGATGGACAATCTCTTTTTTTCAACCCAACTAACTATGCAACTATTATGCTGTGCAATTTATTTCCAATAACAAAGGACATGAATCATGACAACCCTCCCCATGATGTCATTTTATGTATTTTTATATCTCTCCCCCGAACCGCCTATTATTGATCATTTGCCTTAATTTAGACGCCAATCAATAGCAGAGTACCTTGCAGATATGCAGCTCATTAGGAAACTGTTCCGCCTTCTGCAAAATGCTTAATAAACCTTCCTGGGATAGGGATAAGCCAAAGCTGCAAATTATGGCTCTCCCCATATCTGCCGATGCCCAAGTGGGCAATTAAACATGTTTATTTTTTTGCCGGCACCATCAGCAGCAACAGATCATGCAAATTGCAGCTTAGGAGAGCCGCGGATTCCGTGCTGACGTCCGTATTTCTGCCTATCGATTGACAGGGTGAAATGGATACAGATTTTCCATGAAGATATAACGGCTGGCATTGATATTCATGGCTCCTAATTTTAATGAGGATGGAAAGGTAAAGATCTCGGCTGAGAAAAGGGGGTTTCATTAAACTGTCATCAGTTATCAGAAAAGTGATTGCAGCAGCATTATGGGAAAAACGTCAAAGAGGGAAAAGAAAAAAAGTTTGCAGAATTTTTTGAAGCGAAGAATAAAGGTGGATGAGATGAAATCTGAATATGTGTCAAACATTCAATACGTTACAAGAGTGGAGAAAAAATATGAAACAGAGCAGTTGTGACAGCTTCTCATGGGGGGCCTTCAGAAAACCCCTGTGAATTTTTATCACGCTGGTACAATCCTGTTACTAGGCAAATGTGAAAGACGCAGGAGGTGACCAGAGGACTACGTTGGCCAAGCAGGTCATTGTAGTGCAGCTGATCGGGGCAAAGCTATTATCAATAACATAGCACCCTCACCAGCCTTCAGCAGGGCTGGGCCGAGGCAGAGGCGAGAGAGGCTCCAGCCTCAGGGCCCAGTGTAGGAGGGGGCACAGGGCTGGACCGAGGCAGAGGCGAGAGAGGCTCCAGCCTCAGGGTGCAGTGTAGGAGGGGGTGCAGGGCTGGACCGAGGCAGAGACGAGAGAGGCTCCAGCCTCAGGGCGCAGTGTAGGATGGGGCACACAACTCACTCAGCTATCCTTCCCCTATTGTGGTTGAAGCAAAGATAAATAAGAAAAGGGGATACATGGGAGATTAAGGTGTTGGGGGGTTGGGGGCCCTGGGGAGCCTCTTAGTCTAATAGCAATCAGTGTGTGACGGCTGGGGTGGAAGGGATGGGGAGGGGCCTCTTAGTGTAATAGCAATCAGTGTGTGACGGCTGGGGTGGGAGGGATGGGGAGGGGCCTCTTAGTGTAATAGTAATCAGTGTGTGACGGCTGGGGTGGGAGGGATGGAGGGGGGGCACTTTGGTGACTCAGCCTTGGCTGTTGGAGGACCTTGTCCCGGCTCCAGCCTTCAGTACACCAATGTTCCTCCTTACCATTTAAGAAATATAAAATTATTTGTTATGCTCATATGCTGCTATATATTGATGACATTTGGAGTAGTATACATTCATCAATGTCATTGCAGACTGAAAATAAACTTCTTAAAGTGGACCCAAATTAAAAATACAATATTTCAGAAATAAAATCTATTTTCTAAATTATAATAATAAATAGCAGCCTTTTTTCAGCTGCATGATGACAAATATAAAATATTTTACATTTATTGGAGGAAGAGAAGGGTGAAAAGCAGGCACTGAAATGCTCATAGGTTTGAAGGAGTGTTTATTTATCTTTGTATGTGTCAGAGTGGTGCAACTGAATATTTTTAATTAAAAAAAATGTTTGGTTTGGGTCTGCTTTAAAGCAAACCGGTGAGTTTGGAGGGGTCCTACTTTAGACCCCTCCTAGAACCCCTGGAATTTTGTGGCCACACTCCCATACAGTAACAAGAGAGGTCACACTGCACCTGCACAGTAGCTTGTGCTTTGGCAGAAAAAGGAAAGCCCAATCTGGTCCATGCTACTGTGAAGACGTGAGCCGTCAACAAAGGTTTGTCAGCGGTTATTGGGAGGTCCCATTTTGGGCACTTCCCCTCCCCCCCCAAAGGTACACTTTAATTGCCTCAATTCACTAAGCCCCCCCCCCAAAAAAAAACAACAACAAAAAAACATGCTTAACCACTTTACCCCCAGCGGTACGAATTTCTCCGCCCCTTTTTAACCCCCTCCAAAAAAACCAGGGACGGAGAAATCCGTACCTTCCGCGTTACCGCCGCTGTCTGCGCTCCCGCCGCTCGTGCGCGCGCACCCGCCGCTCGTGCACGCCGCCGCCCGCTCGCCCGGAGATCAATGAATGGGAAAATCCATTCCCGTTCATTGATCTAGCCCCCGCAATGATCTGCTGCTTCTTTCAGAAACAGCGAGATCATTGTGAGTCTCCCAGCCTCCTACTGCTTCCTGTAAGCGTCCTTCCGGACGCTTACAGGTCGCATGTAAACAAACACTCTGTGGCCATCTTGTGGCCAAATAGTAAACTACACCCTAAAAGCATTTTACATATTCAAACATTACATTTACACAATAAATTAACTCATTACCTCCCACACTCCCCAATTTTTATTTTTTTTTTGTAATTAAAAAAAAAAAATACAATAAAAAAACAAAACATAAATAGTTACCTTAGGGACTGAACTTTTTAAATATTTATGTCAAGAGGGTATAACACTGTTACTTTATAAACTGCGGGCTTGTAATTAGGGATGTATGCAAAACTGAAAAAAATGCACCTTTATTTCCAAATAAAATATTGTCGCCAAACATTGTGATAGGGACATAATTTAAATGGTTTTATAACCGGGACAAATGGGTTAATACATTTCATGGGTTTTAATTACAGTAGCATGCTTTATTTAAAAACTATAATGGCCGAAAACTGAAAAATAATAATTTTTTTCCACATTTTTTCCTATTTCCCCATTAAAACACATTTAGAATAAAATAATTCTTGGCATAATGTCCTACCTAAAGAAAGCCTAATTGGTGACGAAAAAAACAAGATATAGTTCATTTCATTGGGATAAGTAATGATAAAGTTATAGACGAATGAATGGAAGGAGCGCTGAAAGGTGAAAATTGCTCTGGTGGTCAGGGGGTAAAACCCCTCAGTGGTGAAGTGGTTAAAGTCATTAAGACCGGCTCGGTAAATGATGTGCTAACATGCCCCCTAATTTCTATGAGAATAGTTATTTTACTGTAAAAATAGTTACCTCATGAATTACCTCATAATCTACTTAATGAGGTAAAACATGACTAAAACCTACCAGAATTGCTAAATGTTATTACCTTATGAGGTAAAATACCTCACATGAGTGTGGTAATTTGTTTGATAACCCTACCAGAATTGAGGCCATTGTGGTTCAATAAGTTTCTAGCATACTTCCGCTTAAACCAGATCACATTTGAGTGTTGTAAGGCTATAACACTGCTGATGTTAATGGATTGATTTTTACAAGGTTGATGGCCAGATTATAATAAATAGCAGAGTTGACAAGAGCAGAGTGTGAATCAGGAAGTGATCATGTCAGGTGGGCGTGCCCCCCTGAGGCACTTCCTGCTACCTTTTTTTATGGCATGTTACAGTAGGGCTGTTGGGTTAGGGAAAGCAGTTTTGCATAATGTGCATTAAAACAAAAACTGCTTTTCGTCGGCTGCCAATTCTCAAAGTGCCTGGGCTGCGAGACGAAATGGAGGTTCTGGCGTGCGGCCCTTGTTTGTGGCCATATTGGCGGCCGCTGCTGAAATTTAAAGACCCCTGTGGAGTTCCACTTTAAAACCTAGGGGCATGCATTAATTTTCCTGCGAACTTAAAAAAATGAGCAACGCAGCATTTCTTCTTTCCAGTCATTACTTACAAAGCTGCAGGCCAACCGAGGCTTATCAAGCCTGCCAAAAAACTGAAAATTAATTCTAAACGGACATACTGATTTTGAAATACAAAATTTTCATGTAACAGCATCAAGACCTTTTTACTTCATGAAGACCCACTCACTGGGTATAAAAAGCACTGGTGGAGGGGCCCAATACATATAAAACACTTACACTTAGGACATCCAAGGTGAAAATAAACTGATGAGAAAAACAATTGTATCTATTCTCCTGCTCCTAAAAATGACATTTTTAGACATCCCACCGTTTTAGTTTATATTTTAATCTAGTTTTTAAGTTTTTACTTTTTCATTGCCTTCATGGCAGAGCTCAAATCTATGAATTATTGACCCTTTTTATCTCTTTCCTGCTCTCAGAAGCCATTTACTGGCAGGGAAGTGTTTTATGGCTGTAATTGCTTATTAGTGAGGGTTATGTTATAGTCGACCCAGTCCTGACCTGGTCCTGACCAAGACAGAAATTGTCACTTGCATACCTGATAGTTAACTCTTTCAGGCAGAGAAAAAAAAAAAGGAACACAGCATAGTAAGTTGTGTGCTAGGCACTGTACATACACATGTCTATCTCACCATGTCACATGTCAGTTCGGTTGTCCTTTAAACACAATTTAAAGAGAACCTGAGATGGCATAACATGGTGTATGTATACTCACCTGGGGCTTCCTCCAGCTCCATGAGGAGTGGGGACTCCCTTGCCGTCCTCTCCGGCCAGGGGCGTAGCAATAGGGGGTGCAGCGGTAGCGACCGCATCGGGGCCCTTGGGCCAGAGGGGCCCCGAAGGGCCCTTCCTCAACTACAGTATTAGCTCTCTATTGGTCCTGTGCTCATAATAATCACTTCTATATATACATTGAGTAGTGGTAAACATTAAAGCTCTTCCCCATCCCCTTCTTGCACCTCTGACACTGTAGTTGCCATTGTCAGGTTTTGGTGCGGCGTATCAATTGTTATGTATAGAGTGCTTGGGGGGCCCCATTGTAAAACTTACATCGGGGCCCACAGCTCCTTAGCTACGCCACTGTCTCCGGCTGCTCTTTTCTCTTGTAAAAGCTTCCAGTAACCCAGCCTGTTCTGTGCATGTGCAGCCCAGCAGCATGCACACCCTCCGCGGCGCTCCCACAGCTGGAAGCGTTGTGCATCTGGGCAGTAGTGCTGCTCAGGCACGGAACACTCCAGAAGGATACGACTGGCTGCAACTGGCTGGATTACCATGAGCTATAACAAGTGAATGAAGGGGCCAGAGAGGAAGGCAAGCGAGCCCCTGCACCTCATGCAGCTGGAAGAAACCCCAGGTAAGTATAAATACACCACATTATGGCATCTCAGGTACCCTTTAAAGCAAAACTGAAGCATCAAAAAAACTTATAACATAATGAATTGTATGTGTAGTACGGATAATGAACAGAACATTAGTAGCAAAGAAAATATTCTCATATTGTTTTTTCATAACATTGCATCATACTGTCACAGTTGCAGTTTTAAAACCACACTCTGCTGTAAAACAAAGACACAGAAATAATGACCCATCAAACTTTCCTGCAGTAAAACCTTATCTCAAACTGTCTCTCACTGTTTCCTGGCTGTTTAAGAGCTTCAGAAAGCAGGACTGTATTCCCCCCAGTAGAGCAAATACCTCAGAGAAACTCTTTTGCATAAATAACTGAAGTTTTTTTTAACTCTTCCTGTACTGGAAAACATAATGAGACTCTTTTCTTTACTACGAATGTTCTATGCCTTATCTGTACTACACATACAATTCATTATATCATAAGTTTATTTTCACTTCAGTTTAGCTTGAACCACTTATTTCACCGGTACAGTATATCTATGTCCTCTGGGACTTCATCCAAGCCACAAGGACGTAGATATACGATGTTTACTGGTGGAACAGCTGTCACAATCGGAAGCACTCCTGAGAGCGCCCCAGACACTTTCAGCTCCAGCACTACTAGGAGTAAGGGAAAGTATATTCCCTTACACGTTCAGTGAACCCCTCTCCTGCTCCCCCCAAACACCCCCCCCCCACACACACACTTCCCTGTGGATGAATGCTCACCCTGTACAACAGGGGTAATCGTCAGTGTTGGGCCAAAATTTGGCATATGCAAATTTTGCATCAAAATTTGCAATCACGCTTTGTATCTGTTGAGCGAAATTTCAGGGAAAATCGTAATTAATTTCGTATGTGATAGTAAGATTTCATAATTTTACATCATTTTCGTGAAATTTCGCATTATTTTGTGCCGACTTTAGTAGTTAATAGCCCTCATACATGCTATTGCTACCAAAATTGCTAAATACTGTATGTTAAGGAGAATATTGGGTACAAGAGAAGAAAAGATTTTTTAAAAAGACCTTGTAGTTTTTGAGAAAATCGATTTTAAAAATGAAAAGGAAAATGGTTTTTAAACTCATTTTTCTGAGTGTAAAAACAATTTTTTCTTTGCATTTTTAACTACCTTAAGACCGCTCCTCGCCCATGGGAGTGGCCGCGGCCGCAGCCCCGCCTAACGCTGATTGGCGTCAAGTCCTGGGGCTGCAGTTTGCAGGAGATCGCATGCAGGATGTGCGCGCACCTCCTGATAGGGGGTGGAGCTCCGCCCCCTCTTCAGTCTCTGAGTGGCGATCGTCACTCGGAAGATTGTTAGACAGTGTAATCGCCATCTATTTACAAGTACAGTGCTACGATCAGCAACAGCGCTGTACTGGGGACAAGTGAGCGATCGGCTCTCCTAGGCTAACCTATGACAGCCGATCGCCAGGATTGGCCCGCCTGGGGGGTGGGAGGGTTTAAAAAAAAAGAAAGAAATAGTAAAAAATAGTAATAAAAAAAAACATAAAAATGGATAAAAAAAATAAACACTTAGGTGGGTATCGATCAGACCCCCAAAATTGATTTTCTCAAAAACTACAAGATCTTTTTGGAAAGTTCTTCTTTTGACTTATTTCCACTATACTCCTTAACATATGCAGCAATTTTGGTGTCAATAGCATCTATAGGGGCTTTGCTATTCACTGCTAAATTTGGCATGAAAGTACGCAAAAATTACCTGAAATTTTACGCGAAATTACAAATGACCATATGAAGTCAATTAAATGTGCAAATCGTAATTACATATAGGCATACTTGCAAAAATGTACGCAAAAATTTGCGGAATCGATATTAGCTGATTACGATCGTGATTGCTGATTGTTAATTTCTTCCCCTCCCTCCGTGCAGAGATCACTGCTAAAACCAGCAGGAAGAAACCTGTCTCACCGCTGCCTGTTCCAGCGATGATCCTGCGGCCGGAGCTTCCATGTTCAGCTCTTCACTCAGCCTCATGATGATGATGTCATCAAGCCGGAACCCAGGTAACAGTACAGGACTGAGTGAAGAGCTGTGTGCAGAGGAGCAATAGCAGTAATGTTACACTGTGCGGGGCGCATAAGGGTCCCTTTGAGTTGGTATGACTCTGAGGGGGAATAGTACACCACCATGGATTGGAGCGGGAGCAGCTCACCGGCAGTGGCGTACATATAACGCATGCCATTTTGAGGCATAGACCAGCATAAGCAAGCCATACAGATGTCTGGGGTAACATCTGCAAGGAGGGGGTATCACAGAGCTGTTGGGGTCGGGGAACACATGTGGCACCAAAATAACCAGAAACGGCACTAAGAAAAAACTTTTGCTATTCTTTTGAAGGAGAGTAAGGAATATTTTGTTCACTAGCAGCAAATACTTGTAGTAAACTACAGATGAAGGCATACAACAACCCTATAAACCATACAATAACATGTCATAGAAGTGTTCAAACATTGTAACATCATGTAATCATTCGACAACACAAAGAGCATAGTCGTGTAATGGATGTGACAAAAATAAATCATGTTTTATGGAGATCTCTGCCGTGATTGCACAGCAGACAGAACACAATAGGTTCTGCGCATCACTTTTCAAGGACGTCATGATGTCCTTGAGGAGGCTTCGTCGTGCTAGATGAAGAAGAATGTTCAATACCAGAACGGATCCCACATCCAGGAGAGAATCTCTCTCCGGGTACGAGCAGCCTCACTCTCATTAATCTAAATAATACATGGCTTTCCTGGGAATAAACACTCAAGAAAAGAACACTTCAACACTCGCCAGTCTGCTTATTTGCTATCGTAACATTCCTGGTGAGTCTCACAATATTTATATTGTTATTATCACAGTGTAACATGAAGTACAGTATATGACCGGGGTAGACAATTCAATGATTATCCGCAATGCCCAGACAAAGACCTGTGTGTGATTCTCCTAAATAGTATTATTTGAGGACCCCACGCTTTGGCCCCTTAAAGGAGTTCTGTTAACGTTTTAAAAAACAAAAACTGCCACTTACCTGGGGCTTCTATTGGCCCCCTACAGCAGGAATGTCCCACGACGTCCTCTTCTGATGCGCTGTTCCCCGCCGCCGGCACCGGTGTAATTATTCGTCTAACTAGCCGAATAGAAGTGTGACTGTGCGGTGCTCACTCCCACGCGTGGCCATGGCCATGCAGCCGCACTTCTGTTCCTCTAGTTAGATGAATAATTACACTGTTGCCAGCGGCGGAGAAAGGAGGATCTTAGAAGGATGGCACGGAACATTCCAGCTGCAGGGGGCCGATAGAAGACCCAGGTAAGTGGTAAAACATCAACAGAACCCCTTTAAAGTGTACCTTTAGGGTAAAAAGTGCCCTTACTGGGTGCTCACCTTGGAAGGAGGAAGCCTCAGGATGCTGAAGAGGATTACCCCGTCCTCATCCAGTGACCTGTTTCAGTGTTGGGAACCCTGAAAAGCTGCTTGTCAAAGACTCACGCATGTGCTCTAGCACGCACCCACTCGGACAGAAAAAGGCAAGCATGTGCCGGTCCATGCTACTGTGCTGGCGCTTTGAAGGTCCCTGCTCATGAGCAGCTTGGTGGAAGAAGATGGTAGAAGCCCCTGGAGGGTCTAGAGGCTTCCCCCTTCCGAGGTAAGTATCTGTTTGTTCTATGAAATAAACCCCCCGGTTTACATTAACCCCCTCCTGACCGCATAACGCGATTGGCGTCGGGAGGGTGGCTCCCCAAGGACCGCCTAAGGCCGGAAGGTGTCAAGTCCTGGGGTAGTGGTTTTGCAAGAGATCCGCCATCAGTCTCCCAGCGGCGATCGCTGCTAGGAGACTGTTAGATGGCAAAAATGCGACTATTTGCGAACTACGGCAGCGCTGTACTGGGGACAGCTGTGTCACTCGGCTGTCCCTACAGAGAAACAGGAGCGATCGGCCCTCATAGGCGGGGGAAGGGAGATCTGGCAGTGGGAGGGGGGGAAGGCTGGCAAAAAAAAAAAATACACAAATTTATAAAAAAAAAACAAAAAAAAAAACACACAAATTAAGAAAAATGGGCAGCAGCGATCAGAGCCCACCAACAGAAAGCTCTGTTGGTGGGCAGAAAGAGGGGGGGGATCACTTGTGTGCTGAGTTATACGGCCCTGCAGTGAGCCCTGAAAGGGAACCTTAACTGAGAGAGATATGGATGTTTCCTTATAAACAATACCAGTTGCCTGGCAGCCAGTTGCCTGTTTTGTTGTGAGCTCCTTGTATGTCCTGCCTTGTATGCTAACCCATCTATCAATTGTGCAGCGCTGCCGCTGTGTATTTTGTTGGATAGGGATGCTCGCTGGATTCTGCGGAATTCTTAATTCCGCGATTCCGGCCGGAATTAGGTCAATTCCGGCGGTCAGAACGGAATTGCTAACCCTATCAAACGGAATTCCGCGGAAATTTTTTTATTTATCCGTGATTTCCGGCGGAGCGGAATTTGCTGGTTCCGATCATCCCTAATGTTGGAGCTTTATACTGTAAGTACAATACATAATAATAATAATACTAAGTATAAGAGACACAAGATCAGAGGAACAGCCAGGCACCTTGCATTGTTTAAAAGAAAATAAATATGGCAGCCTCCATATCGCTCTCACCTCAAGTTCCATTTAAAGTGGTTGGCACTGAATTGTAGGGCCTGATTGTGATCTCATTGATTTCCTCCATTAACACGGTTTTCAGGTGTCAGGCATATCACCTCTTGACCTCCTCAGATTAGGCTTATGTATGCTGATGGGTTATCGCTTGTCCATACAGGGATACCACCGAAGATAGGGACTCCCCTTCCCATAATTTCAGGAGCAGCTGTACACTGTGGCCTTGCCAGGCCCTCTGGCTGATGGATGTCTGTTTATGGGATAGTCATGGTAAATCTATACGCAATGTTTATCTTGGGGTGGAAGGAGGCTGGTCTTGGGTGATGCGGAATGCGTTTTATGCTGGTGTCCTTGCTCATTCATTGATCTCATAGGCAGTAAAACTTAGACAGGATTAGAGAGAGGAATGGAAACATATTTTCTTGCAGGGTTTGAATCATTAAACAGTTTAGCCGGGGTCAGAAGAGAGCTCACGGCTGTCACTGCTCTGCTTATCATATTGTGTACTCACTGACAATATCGTTCCAGATCAGACGGAGTCCTAACAACATGGCTATCACTGCAGGATGGAGGGACTGTATGGTGCATACATTTATATAGAAGCTGGACAGGGTGATTACATACGTTATATAAAGGCTGGACAGGGCGATTACATACGTTATATAAAGGCTGGACAGGGGGATTACATACGTTATATAAAGGCTGGACAGGGGGATTACATACGTTATATAAAGGCTGGACAGGGCGATTACATACGTTATATAAAGGCTGGACAGGGCGATTACATACGTTATATAAAGGCTGGACAGGGCGATTACATACGTTATATAAAGGCTGGACAGGGCGATTACATACGTTATATAAAGGCTGGACAGGGCGATTACATACGTTATATAAAGGCTGGACAGGGCGATTACATACGTTATATAAAGGCTGGACAGGGCGATTACATACGTTATATAAAGACTGGACAGGGCGATTACATACGTTATATAAAGGCTGGACAGGGCGATTACATACGTTATATAAAGGCTGGACAGGGCGATTACATACGTTATATAAAGGCTGGACAGGGCGATTACATACGTTATATAAAGGCTGGACAGGGCGATTACATACGTTATATAAAGGCTGGACAGGGCGATTACATACGTTATATAAAGGCTGGACAGGGCGATTACATACGTTATATAAAGGCTGGACAGGGCGATTACATATTAAGGTTTGATATTAAGCGCTACACAGTCCTGCTTCTGAAGGAGGAAAAATCCTCTCTATCATAAAAGTTTTTTCTGTTATCAGTTTGGTTCTCACCGCCACCACACCAAATATTGGAAAGGGACTCACCCTCTTCTAAGACCCCCAATTAGGTCTTAGTCTCGCCTTGGGGTTATTCCCAGGTCAGCCCCGACCTAATCGATCTGTATCTTTAGTGGTCTGGGCCAATCCTTGATGTTTTTCCAATAGTGCTGATATGTTACCTCCAAACAAAAAATCTCACATAGCATAATACTGTATGGTTTCTAAAAGCCTTAAAAATTTATTGCACTTACAATATTCTCCAGATAAAAACAGCATGAGTTTTTTCAACGGGCTCTCCCCCGTATTGGTGGCCTCCGGAGGGCTCTCCAAGTGTAGCTACCCGTTCTGGCTGCCGCGCGGTCAGCCTTCTGTGTAGCTTCCGCGTTTGCCCCGCTGTTGGCTGTGCACTCCACGCCGTCTAGGGTCCCGCCCGACTAGTTTCGTCACCGTACGTGACTCATCAGGAGCTGGTGCCCTGATTGGCCAGGAGTGCTTTAACCCCATAGACCCATCCCATCTCTGCAAGCTGCCCCATCACGATGCTTGAATCTCGTACGTGCCCTATCCTATACTAGACACCTTCTTTTCCCTCTAGCTGTGCTCCTCGTGTATATCACGCAACCTCCGCCTCCCTTTGGTCGCGTTACTGCACGGTGAGATGCGGCATCCTGGCCTATAAATCACATATCCCTACATCACATCAACTCTATTACAAAATGTACACTATCAGCCCAGCGTGCCGGATCCAGGGATCCCAGCGCATTCCCCAACACTGGGAGAGTTCGTTTTAAAGAAACAGCAATTCTAAAATACAGTTTCATTATTTAAAATTTAACATAATTAAGAATATATAAAAGGCTATACAATACATACGGCAACCATACAATATATAAGGCACCTTTTTTTTAGAGACTATACAATACATACGGCAGTAGGACATATTTTCTATTCCTTATTCTACCCCAAATATTATTACCATCTTGACACCCACTATCAATACATTCAGCCTATGGTCTTGAAACATAATTTCAGATTATCCCTATCTTCTGTCCCCCCCCCTCTCTTTTTTATCCCCATGTTATGTTTCTCCCAAAAAAACACACAAGGTCTATGTCTATGTTGAGGCCCCTAGGTCTCAGCGTTCCCATTTCATATATATATTGTGTTTCCTCCTGTGATATTTTTCTCAGCATGTCAGTTCCTCTCCATTCTGCTTTGATTTTTTTCAGCGCACAAATTGACATGAGCTTAGGGTCACATCTATGGCATTCCCCAAAATGTGTCGGGACACTGTGGTTATGTTTACCCCCTTGGACATTTCTGGTATGTTCCCCCATCCTCTCCTTCAGCTGTCTAGTTGTCCTCCCAACATATTGGTAGCCACACGGGCACCATAACACGTATATTACATATTTGTCATTACAAGTTATGAACTGTTTGATCTTAAACTTCCTTCCATTGGCAAATGATACCACCTCCTTTGTTTTCACTGCTTTAGCCTCTCTACACGCCTTACACTTCCGGCAGGGGAAGAAGCCTTCCTCCTGCCATCCTTGTAGTCTTTCTTCCCTTTTTGGGGGTTCTACACAACTGGGGACCATCAGGTTCCTCAGATTTGGAGCCCTCCTATATACAAACTTCGGCTTTTCCGGTATGATGTTCCTTAGTACCTGATCTGTACCCAAAATACCCCAATGTTTCTTTACCACTCTCTCCCAATTTCTATACTGGGAGCTATAGTTCGTATTCGTAATAATATTCAACTTCTGATTTTCTTCACTTTTTCTTCCCTCTCCAAAAATGAGTTCCCTTCTCTCCCTCTTGCTAATCTCTTGAATTTGTTTATCTAATTCCTCTTCTCTATACCCCCTCTCAATAAATCTCCCCTTAAGTGTTCCACTCTGTTGGTAGTAATCCTCTATGGTAGTACAATTCCTTCTCATCCTTAAGAATTGCCCCTTAGCTACATTTTTGATCCATCTTGGGTGATGGTTGCTTGATGTAGGTATATATCCATTTCTGTCTGAGCTCTTAAAAAACTTTTAGTACCCAACTTATTCCCCATCCTCCTTACCTCCAAATTACCTCCAAATCTAGATTTTGCCTCGATGGAAGGTATAGAAAAAACGCAAGCGCTCACAAAATCACTTTGTGCAATGATTGCGTTCGAATTTTTAAGAATAAATACATTGTATTTATTCTATTCCGGGTCAAAGAGTTCACGTCCTGACTTGCGTTAGAGAGTGAATTACAATGCCGCTGTGGACAAATGTTTAGAAAAGCGCCTTTACCAGAAATGCAGCGTGCAGGGGAGCGCCGGGAGGGGGAAAAAAGCGCACAAAAATGCAAAGCGCTTGTGTTTGCATCTTAGATTTTAGGTGTGAATGAGGCCTTAGACATTAGTTCTTAAAGGATACACAAGGTGACATGAGACATAAGATAGACTTGTGTGTGGAAAGTGCCTAGCACACAAATAACTATGCCGTGTTCCTTTTTTTCTTTCTCTGCCTGAAAGAGTTAAACATCAGGTATTTAAGGGACAAGTTTCTGTCTTGGCTGGGACTGGGTCAGATTATAGTATAACCCTCAGTGATAAGGAATTACAGCCATAAAACACTTCCCTGTCAGTAGAGCAGGGAAAAGATAATAAGGGATACTAGTTTATAGATTTTAGTTCTAGCATACTTCAATAAATGTGTCATTGAGCAGAGAAAATGATCAATAAAGACTTAAAAAGTAGATTTAAATATAAAATAATATTGTGGGATAACTAAAAAAAAGTCTTTTTTTAGGAGACGAAGGAAACATACAGTAATTTATCTTATCACTTTATTTTCACCTCCGGTTTCCTTTAAATGCAACTTTTATGTTGTAAAAGTTTGCAGCCTGCACCTGGGTAATATCAGGCCATGCTTTGGTTAGCAAAATGTTAGTAGGTAGCAATGATAGTGGATGTGGTCATTTTTAAATAAAAGCATGCTGTTCTGAAGTCATTATCTTGCTTTATGTGCTGCACATGATTACAACAATGGCATAAGTTCTGTTTCTGTTTCTACTATTCTCTACTTTTTTACTAACCTTTCAGGCCTCAATCACAGTGGTGCTGTCACTGTGTACCCGGCGATTTGTAACTTGGCTTACCGCAATGCCTTGCAGTATAACGGTGTCAGGCTTAGCTGAGCTCTGTGCAGTGGAAACTTCCAAATATGCAGACGCCCAGGATTGATGCATAGTGATGTTTATTTACAGTGAAAGCAGGTACATGTAATGTTCAAAGCAAGGTTCCAAACATGATCCAGGAACAGGTATGCAACACAATGTCCAGGAACAGTTATGCAGGAAGATTACCCAGAAGCTGGCAAACATATACGAAGTCCAGGATCAGATATGCAGGTTTATCAAGGAGCAGATATACAGGTAGATTATCGAGGGACTCAGCACTCAGGACTGGGACAGACATACAAACAACGATGCCAGGAACTCAAGATTCACACCACAGGGATCAGGGAAACTGAGTAACAGCTGCGCTAAAGCTAGGCTAGACAGCTCAACGCAACAGCAAAGGTTGCTGGTTAATCAGTATCCTAAATGTTTCTATTAATGCAGGTGATGGGACACTCCCATGCATACACACAGTAATGTGCAAATTGGATCAAATCCACTGCTAGCTCATCACTGCAGTGACAATGACAGCATTTTTTTTTTATTTGAGATATGAAGCCTAGTGTGCACAGCTGGGAGGGGTGATCAGGACACAGGACAGTTGGAACCGTGTCTCATGCTCCATGTCACCTCCTTTCAACCAAAAAGATGGCTGCCATCATGAAAAAGATGGCTGCCCCCATGAAAAAGATGGCTGCCCTCATGAAACCACAAACATTTGCCTGTTGTTTTATAACAGTGTGGGTAAGAGATTATATTACCTATCTATTTTAATTAACATAACTAATTTAACTTAATGACAGTATGTTTGTTTAGGCTGAAGTTCCCCTTTAATTCTAGGAACACATTTGTACCTGAGCTGGAAAAAGAGGCAGTCTAGTGATGGATCATTCAGTATGTTCTCTGGTACTATGTCACAAAGCTTTAGCCCTCCACCGATGTCGCCATCCATCTCCAAAATAGGCAATTCAGCTTAGTGACGATTATTATTATCATGTGTTTGAAAATAAAGTAAAAAATAATAATAGTAATTTGATATTCTGGATGAGAAGTGAGACCTGTCAGAGGAGGCGGAGATGATGGGTAAAGCAGATGTAGAATGGTCTACATTAAAAAATACTTTATAGTAATAAATGCAATGTTCTAATGGACCACAGACGGGACTCGTGGCACTCGGTGGAACACATAATATTTCAATCACATACATTTTGTTTTGTGTTCTCCGTGTTTGTGCCAGCCGAATGTCATCATTATACAGCGAGCAAACAATATTCCCTTCTCGTTGTCATAAAGCCCTACTAAACGGAAAAGCAGAAAAACTCACACGCACACAGCAGCCCAGCACCAGCCGGCAATATTAAATTATCCTCGCTACAGTGTTTCGGCAGGTACAGAGGTGTGCGAGCCCCCCCCCCCCCCTCCCCCTCCTACCAACAGGTGCCTTACACATCCTCGAGGCTGAGACTACTTTGCTGATGTGCTAAAGCTAGAACGTTCTATGCAGATACAATTATATGGCATTACGGCAAAAAAATGATAAAATTAAAGGGGCACTATGGTGAAACAATTTAAAATTTTAAATATGTGCAAACATATACAAATAAGAAGTACGTTTTTCCCAGAGTAAAGTGAGCCATTAATTACTTTTCTCTTGTGTTTCTGTCACTTACAGTAGGTAGTAGAAATCTGACAGAAGTGATGTAATGCTGGGGGGGGGAGGGGCATACTGTCTGACCACCCAGCACAATAAAGCTAAGAGCAGGACAATGGAAGAGGCTACACAGGCTGCCCAGAGCAACTGCAGCTCTGGGCTTCCGTTAATACGCAATGGCAGCGCAGTGCGATGTTGCGCTACTTTTGCGATAGCAAACATTCAGGCGAATACAAGAGAGACTGGAGTGAGGTAGCCAACAGCAACCACAGCAATGGCTACCTCGCAAGGACAGGACTGGAATGAAGCAGCCAATCGCGACCGCAGCAATGGCTACCTTGCAAGGACAGGACTGGAATGAAGCAGCCAATCGCGACCGCAGCAATGGCTTACTTCACAAGGACAGGACTGGGAGGATTCGCCGCTCCTGCGCAGGAGATTGGCGCAACCCACAAGGCAGAGCACAGATAAATCACACAAGAGTATCACAAGAATTATAATTACAGCTATCAATGTGATACAGTAATCCGCGAACGCAATATGGAAAACAACAAACGCGCTAGTACATGCCGCAGAAGCGATCATGACAAGTGACAGGCTTTGGGTTAGCCCATCTCTTCATAGTGGATTCTCAGGGATTTATTTATTTTCAAAAGCACTTAGTGAATGGCAGTTGCTCTGTCCAACTGCCAAAAAACTGTGTAGCAAGCAGGGAAGCTGGCCAGCATCATTGTTTAAATCCTTTTTAGGGAATATCTTTATAAAGAATAAAAGCCTTGCTGAGAATCCCCTATAAGGAGATGGACTAGTCCAATACCTGTCAGTAATGTCAGATTTCTACTAACTACTGTAAGTGACAGCAACATAGGAGAAAAGTAATTTACGGCTCATTTTACTCTGGAAAACACATACTTCTTATTTGTTATTTTAAATTTTACATTTTTTTGCCATAGTGTCCCTTTAAAAATATATACCTGTAAGTACACAAACATACATATGTCCCATGGTAAATGCATTGTCATTTTTTTTATTTTTACTTCCTGTGTCGCCGTCAATTACAGGAGATATTATTAGCAGACAGTTTAGAATCTCTTAGTGACAGGTTTTGTATCAAACACATGGAAAGTTGACCTTACATCCTGCGCTAGAAACAGAAAAGTTGTATGTAGGTTTTCACTGTTCATAAAGTGGTATGAAAATCAGCATTGTAAGAGATTTTTTACAGCACAAGATCTATTACCACAAAAAATAAAAAAATAAAAATAAAAATAAATGTAGCAGAACAGCATTCAAACAGTTAAACTCGGCACTTTGTTCTGCAGTGGAAAGCTCCTTGCTTAAGTGGGCAGCTTCTGCTCACATCCTAAGAGGTGATAACATTATCTTTTGTTTACATTCCTTTGTTAGATAAATATGGTAAACATTAGCAAACTGCAGGCCAATCATTTGAGGTTTGAGGCCTCTGTCATTAACAGTGTAAGAATGGGAGCAGTTTACATTTTTCCATTTCAAATGAATGTCAGAAATTTGATTGGCAGTTTAATGCTCCGCCCACTTCCCTCAATATGAAACCTTGGTCATCAATAAATGGGGGAAATCTGATTGGCGGTTTGTGGAGGGATCTGTATACCAATTTTTGTTGAGATCGGTCAAGGCGTCTTTCGGTGATGGCGGGACACACACACCCACACACATACACGCACACGTCCAATTTTTTGATAGATAGATAGATAGATAGATAGATAGATAGATAGATAGATAGATAGATTTTCAACCATAATATTTGCTATGGCTAGTGCAAATTTGTGGGCTGTAACAAGGAAATGTTTTCTTTTTTTTTTCTTTAAAGAGGAGCTGTATGCTCCTCTTTAAAACACATATATAAGTCTACTTATAGCATTTATCATCCTGATTTAAAACTTCTTGCTTTTACTGATGGCTAACACGGTATAATACCCTACTGCTACTATACGTCTACTTATATAACATATGTATTGACCTGTCCACGTTTTGATTTTAGTGATTTTTCTAAAGCAAAAAAGAAAAAAAATCCTTTTTAGCATTTCTCATTTAAACTGTGGCTATTTTGAAGCCAATCCTGATGTCATTTCCTCCCTTACTCTCCTCTGCCTGATTGTGTATGCATTGCCTGCCCTCCACTATAGAAAGTGCATTGTCTCAGCATGAGAAATATTGGCCAATCAGAGAGGAACAGAGGTGAGGGAGGGAAAAACAGGAGGGAAAGAGGCTTCAGCCAATCAGGCTGCATTAGTTATGTCTGAGGGGAACTGGGGAAGTAGAGAGGCAAAAAAGGACAACCCAGCATACCCTGCAACTTCCTTTTTGTGTACCAAATATTGTGTGTACCAAATAAGAGCCAGGTAAACTGGGGAATGATCATTTAACAACAAGCAAAAGAAATAGTGATTTTAACTTTTGGATTGCCTGCTTAGCATCCTTATTACTTGTTTACCAGATAAAAATAAAGAATTGATTTTTGATTTTATGCCCGACAGTTACACTTTAAAAGATATAATGCTGTTGCTTAACTTCTAGAGCAGAGAGGAAGTTCTGAGTTCAGGTCCGCATTGATGTGTATTGTGGTCTGCAGTCACTGGGGAGAGCAGTGCAGTATCTGGAATTCTTTCACTGCAGAGCTGGTACTGAATATGATTTATTACGGGTCGCGCTCCAGTCACAAGGCCATGTATACCATGTGTGTGTCATTACTGACTGCAGAAGAATACACTTATCTGTTACTCACATGGCGTGCTTCTGCATCTCACGCTGTGATTGGTTAATGATGGTTCTGCTACTGCGGGGATTCGTTTCAAACCAGCGGTGGGATAAATAGAGATTTCAGCTCACTGAGGACTGACCACACATGCCGTGTATATCTGGCATAAATGTACTTAGAACAGAAACGTGTTAAAGCGGGTATGAACTCAAAACGTTCTTTCTGCTCTAAGAGATAAGCAACAGCATAATAATCTTTAATGAAAAACATTTCTTTGTTACAGCTGATACAAATCCTGCAGTAAATCTGCAGTGTGTCTACTTCCTGCTTTCTTGGAAGCAGAAATAGGGTTGACATCTCCTGTTTAAAGGGACTCCGAGCTCACCCTGAAAAGGAAAATAGTACTCACCCGGGGCTTTCTCCAGCCCAGCGCTGGTCGGGAGGTCCCACGACGGCGCCCTGGCTCCTCTCCTAGGCCCCGCTCCAGAACGGCTGACCGACAGGAGCCCGGTGACACTCGGCCGCATGCGCATGAGCAGTACTTTCACGCCGGCCGTCGTGATGATGCGGGGCGGCCGGCGCCGTGACGTCAGCCACGTCATACCAGGAAGAAGAAGCCCGGCACTTGGCCGAGTGTCGCCGGGCTCCCGCCGGTCAGCCATTCTGGAGCGGGGCCTAGAAGAGGAGCCAGGACGCCGTCGTGGGACCTCCCTACCAGCGCTGGGCTGGAGAAAGCCCCGGGTGAGTACTATTTTCCTTTTCAGGGTGAGCTCGGAGTCCCTTTAAAAATGAGCTACTCTGCTATGGCAGAGGACGATTCCTGAGCTGACACAGCTGAGAGATCAAATTACAGTGGTGAGTAGTCCCATATGAGAGGGGATTCAACAAGCTAAACTCTCTAAATAGATAAAGGGCAGGGGACATTTCTATATGCTTTCCTTCTGTCCTGTGCAAGAGTTCAGGTCCACTGGACAGCTCACAGACCTTCTCTTGGTCAATCAGCAGAAGGTATTTGGCACAGACAGCTGTCCATATCCAGCCAGACAGGTAATGAAAAATAATATTGTGTAACACACAAAACTGACAAAATGTGCATTGCAAAAGATGGCATGTTCCACATCGGACATACACAAGCTAAGGGCCTGTTTCCACTACATGCTGAGCAATGCGGCTACACTGTAACCAATCCACAGCAATGGAGCAGTTTACAATGCACAGCAATGGAGCAGGGCCGGCCTTAGGTTTCACAGCGCCCTGAGCAGAACCAGATTTTGGTGCCAGATTTTGGTGCCTCCCCCCCTAAATTCATCCTCTTCGCGTGTGAGCGCACCACACACATACACTAATGGGGGGGGGGGGATCTGCTGCCTAAATACACTAAAAGGGGATCTGCGACTGTAAGACTAGTAGCCTAAGCCTATATACACTAAAGGGGGGATCTGCCTACAGTAAAGGTTAGATAGGTAGCTGCCCCCAGTATAGATTAGATAGGTAGCTGCCCCCCCCAGTATAGGTTAGATAGGTAGCTGCCCCCAGTATAGATTAGATAGGTAGCTGCTGCCCCCAGTATAGATTAGATAGGTAGCTGCTGCCCCCAGTATAGATTAGATAGGTAGCTGCTGCCCCCAGTATAGATTAGATAGGTAGCTGCTGCCCCAGTATAGATTAGATAGGTAGCTGCCCCCCCCCCAGTATAGATTAGATAGGTAGCTGCCCCCCCCCCCCCCCAGTATAGGTTAGATAGGTATCTGCCCCCCCCCCCCCCCCAGTATAGGTTAGATAGGTAGGTTCCCTCAGTATAGTATAGATAGGTAGCTGCCCCCAGTATAGGTTAGATAGGTAGCTGCCCCCAGTATAGGTTAGATAGGTAGCTGCCCCCAGTATAGGTTAGATAGGTAGCTGCCCCCAGTATAGATTAGATAAGTAGCTGCCCCCAGCATAGGTTAGATAGGTAGCTGCCCCCAGCATAGGTTAGATAGGTAGCTGCCCCCAGTATAGATTAGATAGGTAGGTGCCCCCAGTATAGGTTAGATAGGTAGCTGCCCCCAGTATAAGTTAGATAGGTAGCTGCCCCTCCAGTATAGGTTAGATAGGTAGGTGCCCCCAGTATAGGTTAGATAGGTAGGTGCCCCCAGTATAGATTAGATAGGTAGCTGCCCCCCCCCCCCCAGTATAGGTTAGATAGGTAGGTGCCCCCAGTATAGATTAGATAGGTAGCTCCCCCCCCCCGTATAGGTTAGATAGGTAGGTGCCCCCAGTATAGATTAGATAGGTAGCTGCCCCCCCCAGTATAGGTTAGATAGGTAGGTGCCCCCAGTATAGATTAGATAGGTAGCTGCCTGCCCCCCAGTATAGATTAGATAGGTAGCTGCCCCCCAGTACAGGCTAGATAGGTAGGTGCCCCTAGTATAGATTAGGTAGGTAGGTGCTCCCCTCCCCTCATACTGGAGGGGGAGCCGCGGGGAGGGCAGCCCGACCTCTCCCTCCCTTCCTCTCCGGGCCACCCTCCGTGCTCCCCCCTCCGATGCTGCTGCAGACTGCAGAGAGAACAACTCACCTCCCTGGTTCCGATCGCCGGCGCCTCTCACGGTGTATCACTTGCCGCTGGTCTCCTCTTGTACATTGACACTGATACACAGTAAACTTCCTGTTAAGCAGGAAGTTTATTGTGCATCAGTGACAATGTACAAGAGGAGACCAGCGGCAAGTGAGAGGCGCCGGCGATCGGAACCAGGGAGGTGAGTTGTTCTCACTGCTGCAGTCTGCACTCTGCAGGGGGGAGCACGGAGAGCGCCCGGAGAGGAGGGAGGGAGAGGACGGGCTGCTCTCCCCGTGGCTCCCCCCTCCATCACGGTGGCCGCACGGGGGGGGGGGGGGGGGGGGGGGGGCGGAGCGAAACGGACACAGCCAGCTACATGCGGCCAGGCGGCAGGAGCGCCCCTGGAAGCCGGCGCCCTGAGCGATCGCACAGGTCGCTCAGGTCAAAGGCCGGCCCTGCAATGGAGTAGTTGCTGGTTATGCAGAGGGGTGCAGAGCGATCCGAGAATCTGCAGCATGCTGCAGATTCTCACACGGCCGCTTCCGCCCGCCGTCCCCTCCATACACTTCTGCAACGGGAGATGTGGAAATGACGTGTACAGGAGCGGAAGTGATCAAACACAGAACATTTATATCACGCTTTTCTCATGGCAGATTCAAAGCGCCAGAGCTGCAGCCACTAGAGGGCGCTCTATAGGCAGTAGCAGTGTTAGGACAGAGCTGCAGCCACTAGGACGCGCTCTATAGGCAGTAGCAGTGTTAGGCCAGAGCTGCAGCCACTAGGGGTGCTCTATAGGCAGTAGCAGTGTTAGGACAGAGCTGCAGCCACTAGGACGCGCTCTATAGGCAGTAGCAGTGTTAGGCCAGAGCTGCAGCCACTAGGGGGCGCTCTATAGGCAGTAGCAGTGTTAGGACAGAGCTGCAGCCACAAGGGGGCGCTCTATAAGCAGTAGCAGTGTTACAACAGAGCTGCAGCCACTAGGGGGCGCTCTATAGGCAGTAGCAGTGTTAGGACAGAGCTGCAGCCACTAGGGGGCGCTCTATAAGCAGTAGCAGTGTTAGGACAGAGCTGCAGCCACTAGGGGGCGCTCTATAGGCAGTAGCAGTGTTAGGACAGAGCTGCAGCCACTAGGGGGCGCTCTATAGGCAGTAGCAGTGTTAGGCTAGAGCTGCAGCCACTAGGGGGTGCTCTATAGGCAGTAGCAGTGTTAGGCCAGAGCTGCAGCCACTAGGGGGCGCTCTATAGGCAGTAGCAGTGTTAGGCCAGAGCTGCAGCCACTAGGGGGGCGCTCTATAGGCAGTAGCAGTGTTAGGCCAGAGCTGCAGCCACTAGGGGGCACTCTATAGGCAATAGCAATGTTAGGCCAGAGCTGCAGCCACTAGGGGGCGCTCTATAGGCAGTAGCAGTGTTAGGCCAGAGCTGCAGCCACTAGGGGGCGCTCTATAGGCAATAGCAGTGTTAGGCCAGAGCTGCA
The DNA here is from genome assembly GCF_040937935.1 of Hyperolius riggenbachi. NCBI lineage: Eukaryota > Metazoa > Chordata > Amphibia > Anura > Hyperoliidae > Hyperolius > Hyperolius riggenbachi. The sequence goes on along the minus strand of NC_090654.1, from coordinate 290,695,473 downwards.
GCCAGCCACTAGGGGGCGCTCTATAGGCAGTAGCAGTGCTAGACCAGAGCTGCAGCCACTAGGGGGTGCTCTATAGGCAGTAGCTGTGTTAGGCCAGAGCTGCAGCCACTAGGGTGCACTCTATAGGCAGTAGCAGTGTTAGGGAGACTTGCCTAAGGTCTCCTACTGAATAGGTGCTGGCTTACTGAACAGGCAGAGCCGAGATTCAAACCCTGATCTCCTGTGTCAGAGGCAGAGCCCTTAACAAGTACACTATCCAGCCACATATTACACTATCCAGCCACTTACAAGTGATGCCAAGTGATGCAAAGTGATGTGATGTGATGCGATAGTCTTATCGCATCTCTTCTGCCAGTGGAAAAGGACCCTAACACTGGGGCTTCAAATACACCTCCCCTTACGTATATGGAACTAATTAACATTGTTACTTGAATAATCTAGTCAATGAATTTGTTTGATTATCAGTACAGCATGGACCATAGTTTGTCAGCAGCTGGGACACAGAGTCTGGCATCCTGTACAGACCTTCAGGAAATGTCTCAATACTGATTTATGGCAACTTGAGAAAGATGCCAAGGACACCAGCCAGCTGTCTCGTTGCCTATATCTCGTTAAGCCATCATCAACCAATCAAGCAGCTAGTAAAGCCAGACAGGTGTATTCCGCATGGGGATGGTCGGAACTGTTGATTCGTCGGATTTCCGATTTTTGCTTCCAGTTTCGAGGAGTCATTTTTTTTGGTCATTTTTTACATTCTCTGATTGGCCAAATACTTCTGAGTTCTGTCATTGGGCTAAAATTACAGAGTCGCTGTAATGTGGTTTATCCACAGAAATACGATTAACAATTTCCGTTTTCTGATTTCTGAGTCCCGATCGGAAATGTTAAAGGGACACTTAAGTCAAACAAAAAAAATGAGTTTTACTCACCTAGGGCTTCCAATAGCCCCCTGCAGCTGTCCGGTGCCCTCGCCGTCTCCCTCCGATCCTCCTGGCCCCGCAGGCAGCCACTTCCTGTTTCGGTGACAGGAGCTGACAGGATGGGGACGCGAGTGATTCTTCACGTTCCCAGACACATTAGCACCCTCTATGCTGCTATATGGTATATGATATATGCTACAGCAGCATAGATGGCGCTATTGTGGCCAGGAACGCGAAGAATCACTCGCGTCCCCAGCCTGTCAGCTCCTGTCACCGAAACAGGAAGTGGCTGCCGGCGGGGCCAGGAGGATCGGAGGGAGACGGCGAGGGCACCGGACAGCTGCAGGGGGCTATTGGAAGCCCCAGGTGAGTAAAACTCATTTTTTTTTTTTTTACTTAAGTGTCCCTTTAAGTTCCTATCAGAAATGTGGAAGTTTCCAAATGAGCATCCCTAATATGCTGTGCTAAATGCACACGTTAGTGCAACACAGATATGAGAAGGGGCCATGAGAAGGCATACATTCTTAGGCAGCTGCTGTATCTGCAGGGGAGGCAGGTCTGAGGGTGGGCAGCAACTTCTCACACCCCCTTTCTTCGATACAGACCCCTTCCTTAGCAGGCCAGGCACTGCGTCAGCCACTTTTTTCGAGTGTGAAAAATCATGATGGCTGCACTGCTATTATAAAGGATTATTGGTGACCACACTCAATGCATGACTTCTGGAATATGGGCCCCTAGGCTGGAATAGTCATCATTAGGATGGGGGGGGGGGGGAGGGGTGTGACTGAGGGGGCCACATCAAAGTTTTACAGGAGGACCCACAATTTAAAGTTAAGCTTCTGGAAGAAGCCCTCATTACTGCTCTAGTTGTGGCCTTCATGGAAGAGAGAAATGATCTCATGATTGCAACCAGCCAATCACTCGGAGAACAATCAAATCTGACCAATTTGAGCATATGCTTCTTCATAAATTTCTGTAGAGTAAATTGATCGTCTGTACTGCTAGATAAAATAAAAAGACAAAAAGGTTGAGAGCCCCAATAGTACGTCCATTCAATTGGTGAAATAGATATAAGTATGAGCAAAAATACTCACAAAGTTGGGTTACCACTGGTAACAACTATGATAGCAGGTGGGGAGATTAGACCTGACCCCACTCGGGTTTAAGATTGTCGCTCTCCGTAGAAGTAGAAAGAGGGGTAACACCCCTCCACCCAGGGTGGACAAACGGATGAACAAATGGTTTGAACAGAGGCGCCAGGTAAGGATAAAATAATTCAAATACATTTAAAAAGGGAGGTATTGATGGACTTATCTACCTCAAATAGACTCAAAAGTCAGTTTTCACTGAAAAATAGCTTTATCCGGAGATGCTCCACAATTATGCAACACATTTCATGGGTGAAATCAGTGCTGGTCGTAATGGAAAAATCTACGCTTACGGATCATTACGCGTAATTTTACGCTATTACGCATTATGCAATTACGGTTATGGCGTAGGAAATTATCTACGGTTCATCAGTGTAATTACGCGTTAACTTACGCAGTTATGCGTAAGGATACCGTAATGTAGGCGCTCAGGCTACGATGTTACGCGTAGTGTCGTAATACCCATTAATGCGTACTTTTTGACACATACGGACGATGTGTATGCAATAGCCGTCAATGTGACAGCTATTGCGTACACATCATTCGTATGCGTCAAAACGTACGCTTATACTGAAGGGAGGGAGAAGATACTATTGGTTGCTTAGGATGTTGACTGATTGGCTACTCTTAGAAAAGGGGAGTTTTTACGTAAGTAATTACGCGTAAAATTACGCGTAAGTCTTCGTAAAATTACGCATACCTAGCAATTACGGTAGACAGCTTAATTACAATACCACTTAACTGCTTACGCATAAATAATTACGCGTAAGACTGTAAGTTACGCGTAGCGCTTACGCGTAAATTTACATTGAATTACGATGCGTAATTACGCTCATGCCTAATTTCGGCCCAGCACTGGGTGAAATCCCAAATCTTCAGGCAATACAAGGAGCTTTTAAGACGCCCAGACAGGTATGAGCTCATCCGGAGATGGAAGTGCTCATACCTGTCTGGACTTCCTAATAGTGCCTTGTATTGCCTGAGGAAGAGGGATTTCGCCCGTGAAACGCATTGCATAATCGTGAAACATCCCCGGATAAAGCTATTTTTCTGTGAAAACAGATGTTTGAGTGTAATTGAGGAGGGTAAGTCCACCTCTACCTCTCTCTTTAAACGTATTTGAATTATTTCATTCTTATCTGGTGCCTCAGTTTAAACCATTTGCTAGATAAAATAACTCATATAACCACTCCATTTACTGGAGTATCTACGCACTTTTCTGACAGCTTTTAAATGCTGCTTGCTGGTGATCTCCAAAGTACAGTTATGGCATTAGTAATATTCCGCTGTAAGCATAATCAAGAGCAATCAAAACATTTGCTTATCTGCCAGGATATTCCTAGTTGCTCCACTTGCTGCCTCTCTATAGCTCCAGCCATGGTTGCCTGTCAGCACATCTGCTGGGTTAATAGCAGGTTACGTTGTTCGGTTAATGCATATGGGACCACAGCACACTGCTAAACATATAGGCAAGTTAATTGGTTTCTTGTATGTTAATGAAACACAATCAGAACCACTGGCAGGAATGCAGCCCTGGAGGGTGGATTTGAATCGATGATCTCACAAGTGTCATGTAGTGTGGTGTATTGCGGCAATATATCACACAGGCAGCCTCCAAAGCTGCTACCGAAACCTCCAAAGCTGCTACCGAAACCGCTTATCATACAACACTTAAAGGGAACCTGAACTGAGTAAAATTATTTAAAATAAACACATGAGGTAACTTCAATTGAACATTACATAGTTACCTTGCCATCAGTTCCTCTCAGAGGCGCACCATTTTCTTCTGACAATGATCCCTTCCAGTTCTGACAACATTTTGTCAGAACTGAAATATATAAGTTGCTTTCAGTTATATATATCAGCAGCTGTCAGTTACAACAGATGTGCTATGTAATGTTCATGTTTTTCCCTATGGCTCAAGTGGGCGATGTAACAGTTTAACAGTGTGCTGACCAGAAAGCTGTTATGGGGTAATGGCCATTTTCAAAATGGAGGACGGAGAATTCTATTGATCACAGTGGACTAACACGACGCAGGAGAGGAGAAAGAGATTGAGGAGTAGACTACACAGGAGGCAAGTATGACTTGTGCATGCTTATTTTGACTTTTGATTTTCAGTTCCGGTTTTATTTAAAAGGAAACTGTCACTCCGTAAAGGGGTATTTATTCTGATTACAACCAAAGGATAACTATACACTTTCATGCAACACTAGTGCAAATTTAGTCAAATTTTAGTCAAACATTTGATCTGCATGCTTGTTCAGGGCAGGCCCGGAGCTACAACGCAGGAGCCTATAGGCACAGATGTTCTGGCACTCTAGACTTCACCCCTATAAACCAACATACACCCGCCGAACCGCACTGCAAGCGTGCTGGCTGTCCTAACAGTCACTTCTCCCTTACTCGACATAGGTAGCTACAGGTGCCCCTTAGTATTAGGTAGCCAGAGCTATCCTCAGTATTAAGTAGCTAGAGGTGCCACTGCCCAAGTATTAGGTAGCTAGAGGTGCCCACAAAGGGAGATCTGTTCAGTGGAATGCCGAGACCCAGGTGAAGTAGCCTCTCATTTACACTCTGCTCGAGACTCTTCATAGGCAAGACAGGAGGGAGGTACTTGGGGAGAGGAGTGAGCCGCCTTTCCATCACCAAGCGCCTGTAGGCTCGTGTCTACAGTGCCTTACGGTAAATCCGACCCTGGTTCAGAGTCTATATCTGATAGTATAGGAGGCAGAAGATCAACAGGGCTGCCGGGCAACTGGTATTGTTTAAAAGGAAATAAATATGGCAGCCTCCATATCCTTCTCAAGGCAGTTGTCCTTCAAAAGTGCATTTTGCATTGAGAAATAAGAATTGCTTTCCCTGGGGCCAGGCTGAAATCATCTTATCTACCATTTTTCTAGAGTGTGTACATAGCTTTTGGAGACATTAGTGGTTTCAATGCCTTTTTATTTCCATGTATAGCAGTGTACCAAACATGATCAATTACATTTACCCCTTTAAAAACTAAATAAAATGTATTTATTTTTATATATCTATTGTAGTATATGTGAGTGTATTTTTACTATATGGCCACAAGGTGTCACCACACTTAATTCTTGTGTACTGTAAACCATACACAGGAAGTGTTGTGTATGCGTTTTTTACTTTCACTTTGTGAATTACTACGGGCATCGTGTTGATGTCTGCTTTCATTGATTACAGGAACTGTGATCGGCTTTGGGAACACATGTTCCCATTCACCGATTACAGATCGGGAGGACGGTGACAGAAACCAACAAGAGCGTGCCAGTGATCGTGAGTGGTGAGGTAAATAAACAGATATGCAGATCTACGCCTCGGGTGCACAAGTGAAGTTTTAAACGATACCCGAAGTAACGTGTGACATAATGAGATAGACATTAAAAAAGTAGATTCAAACATAAAATAAAATTGTGGAGTATCTTAAAAAGTAATTCTTAGGCAAAGGAAGATAGATACAATAGCTTATTTCATTCGTTTATTTTCGCTTCGGGTGTCCTTTAAGGGATGTAGATATACATAGAAGCAGTGGGGAAGAGGTTGAAAAAAAACAAAAGAAAAAACTGAGACATAAACAGAATTTTTTCAGATGACTTTAAGGCTTGTCTGGAGACAACATTTTCATTATGTGTTCCTCAACAAATTACGCTCTGTCAATCACATCAACTTCACTGTCACTAAAATGTGGCAAGGTCACGACCAAGGGGGATCATTTCCTTCAAAGTCCAGAGCTTTCTCCAGGAGACTCGGCGTCGACGTTTACAATGGGCAAATAAATCAATAAGCAATATGCTTAAAGATCACTTACTCAACTCTTGGTTGAATAAAGGTTGGCGACCTTATCTCATAGTGCTCACATCCCTACTCACATTATAGAAAAGAAAATGACTATAGAATGACTTAATATGGTCAATACTTGTTAGCCAATAAAGAAAGGTAAACACCACTGTAAACCCTCAGATTAACAATCCCAACCAATGCTTGTCAGTGTTTTCAGTCCCTCTCATATTTATAGAAAACTCCTTAAAAGAGAGAGAAAAAACAGGGATGGATGAGGAGCCTGAATGAGAGTAGAATCTTTCAGCAGGCGCTCCTAGCTACAGAGTTTGTTCTAAAGACAGCGGTTACTGTATTTGATTTGAGGAAGCGTCAGAGACCACAGAAACGCAATGTGCTCATTAAAATATTATTATTTGTAAACTATATAGTTTCTATATGATCTACCTCGTCTACTCTCGAATGCCTTTTAAAAACTGACATTGCTCTCACTGAGGCAGCTCTCCATTTACTGTAAGGGGGAACGTGTTTTTGAACTTCTTTGGAACTCACAACCCTTTTTTTGGAGCGTGACCCCACCAGCCCAAAGAAGACCCAAAGAGTAAGGACGGGTTTTTGCCCATGTGCCTAAAACTGTGGTTGCTGGTCTTGAAGCTCACAGTCGTGAGTATCTCTTCTCTACATCTATCTACACACATCTAGTGCAGTTAAAGAGAAACTGAAGCGAGGAAAAAAATGATGATATAATGAATTGGTTGTGTAGTATGGATAATTACTAGAACATTAGCAGCAAAGAAAATATTGTCATATTTTTTTGTTGTATTTTTTTTTTATAACATTGCATCATTCTCTAATATTTGCAGTTTACACACTACTCAGCATTCTAAATGATTTTCCAGAGCAGGCCAGTGAACTTTTGAACTGTTCTCTGCAGACAAAAAACAATACAGTGCCAGACACTTGAGATAACAAGCTTCAGAAGACAGCCCTCTCCAGGACTTTGAAAGTCGTGGAGCTCCATGGCTTTTTTGCATGGAGATAACAACTGGAGTTTCTTAACTCTTCCTGTACTGGAAACAATATTAGACTTATGTCTCTGTTCCTAATGTTTTATTTCTTAGCTGTACTACACATACCAGTCATTACGTCATATTTTTTTTCCGCTCCAGTGTCTCTTGAAATACTACAATATATTGGGCTCTTTTGCTCTTTGTATTTTTTTCATTTAGTTAAGGTTCTCCTCCTTAATAAGAGAACTTGGGTGATATACAAGCACACGTATCTGTTCTGCACTATTTATTGTGTATTATTTACAGAGCTACGGAAGATGTTGGAGATATATATCTATATAGATATATATATATATATATATATATATATATATAGAGAGAGAGAGAGAGAGAGAGAGAGAGAGAGAGAGAGAGAGAGAGAGAGATACTGTTTGTTGTCTTCAAATTCCCTTGAATGTCATTGGGCAGTCAATATAGACACAGTTAAGAAAGAAAACAATATCTTTTTTTGGACTGGAACCAGTGTGTGAGGAATGCAATACAATTACTAAGATGTAGATTGAAGACAGACAATTAGCACATTGTCTGTCGGTAACTGTGATGAATAATGGTGACATTATGACACAGCATGTGGCCTTCATAATGCTTTGATTGACTGTGACTGACATTGATGGCACAGAGCGTTACTGAACAGAAGTGGTATGTATCAAGCAAGGAGAAGACAGTGGCTATAACAAACCTGTAAAGCTGTTTTTTTTACAAGATGTGTCTGCAGGAACGGACTGGGGGAGGGGGGGGGGGGGCTTGGAGGGGTGTTAGGGAGTGAGCAGAGGGTGACTGGACAAACAACCCAACCAAAATCCAAAAACTGAAAATGGTTCTGTATGCTTATCTGCTACATGTTCTTATAATATCAGCACCGAGCCAAACTGAGCAAGTTGAATGCCGTTGATGTGATTTAGCAGTTACTGGCCAATATAAACATAGTTATTGCCTTCTTCAAAGTTTGAATATTTCTTCTTGTGTGTATTGGTTTTGTTTCAATACTCGAAACAATAACCTAGAGGTAGTTTAACTGCTTTGGGAACGGAGCCACTAGTCCCTTTTAGGACCAGAGTCTTTTGTTTCTTTTTTACACTTCCTGATGAACTGTGATTGGCTAACAGTGATCAGGAGGTCGGGAGCCAATGAAAATGGCTCCTGACCGAGTTACGGAGCTCTGCTGTCTTTAGATCTGTGCTGGTGGGGACATGCGTTAACACTACGCTGCCTCAGGGTTAGGCGGCCACAAGTGCTGTGTAGTTTTAACTATACGATGCCCTGAACCAATCAAAGGACTTCTCCAAAAGTGGCCTTACACTGTGGTGGGAACATTAGACTGTAACCGTGGTAAAGACATCAGATTGTGAGTTCTGTGATGGACTTTGGATGCTCATTCTGATTCCGCGGAAATTCCATTTCTGCATTTTGCATTTTGGAAATCGGAAATCGCATTTCTGCAACTTGGTCATTTTAGCCCAATCGTAGAACTCGGAAGCATTGGGCCAATCAGAGAGCGCAAAGTCAACTCAGAAGTATGTGGCCAATCAGAGAATACAAAAAATAACCAAAAAAGACTCCTCAGAAAACGGCAAATGGAAATCTGTGGAATCGGAAATCGGCATTTCCGACCATGGGTGAGATTAATTGGTCACTAAACTCACTCTCCTGATTAATAATAATAATGAGGCAGTTTGGAACATGCGAGTAGCAGTTAGTCCTTTGTCCCCTCCAGTCAGACAGATTGACAGATTGGGCTGCTGTATCAGAGGACCTTTAACAATATTCCATTTGTGCTGAAAGAAATAAGGCAGGGAAACTTGTGTCAACTTAGCATTTATGTCCCTGCTTGCAGCTTGACAAATAGGCCCCGGTGATTCTGCAGCAGAGACCATGGGACGTTCAGTAATTATTAATATGTTTGCCTTACAATTTAGTACTACAGCATAATATGGCCTGCGGCGGTGAGCTGCCTATAATAATTGATCGTACAAATCAAGGCATGACGTGACTCATAATACTGCTGTACTCGGCTAGATGCTCCTACGTCGCCTTGTACAACATCTGCAACACGGCGCAACACGGTATTACATGTTCTGCTTGTGAGTTCACGGGAAGACACCCTGCTAATTAACAATCCAAATTAAAGAGCTGAATAAGTCATCATTTTCCCTGTCTCCAGGCTTTCATTAGTGGCAACAAACAATACAGGCAACACCCAGTGGCATGGCTAGGCTTTACAGCGCCTGGCAGAGCCGGGACAAGGTTCTCCAGCACCCAAGGCAGAGACCCCAAAGTGCGCCCCTCCATCCCTCCCACCCGAGCCATCACACACTGATTGCTAATAGACTAAGAGCCACCCCAGGGCCCCCAACATCTCAGTCTCTAGTTATCTGGCTTGCAGTCACTGCCATGTATCCCCTTTTCTTATTTCTCTCTGCTTCAAACACAGTAGGAGAATGATAGCTGAGTGAGCTGTGCACCCAGTTATACACTGCGCCCTGAGGCTGGAGCCTCTCTTGCCTCTGCCCCACCCTGCGCCCCTCCTACACTGCGCCCTGAGGCTGAAGCCTCTCTTGCCTCTGCCTCGGCCCAGCCCTGGCGCCTGGGGACAAAGGCACACACACCTCCCCCCCTGGACAAATTGGTCATGACCACGCCTCAGAATGCGGGTGTGGTCATGGGTGGAGCCACATGTACAAATACTGTTTAGATAGTCAAATGTGCTCCCCTTCCCCTCGTTTAGATAGCCAGATGTGCCCCCTTGTTCTGCTGCTGTTAACACTTCTGCACTCCTCTGCAGAGGGCACTTTGGGCAGCCAGCAAGCTGCCTCTCACTCACTTGGGGGTGCAATGACCATGCTCAGCGGCCCCTCACAGTGCTGCGCCCGGGGACATGTGTTCCCCCTTGCCCCACCCATAGCTACGCCTCTGGCAACACCAATCACCAAAGTGTAGATTCATTACCCCAAAGCCAGCACGGTGGCTTAGTGGATAGCACTCTTGCCTTGCAGCGCTGAGTCCCCGGTTCAAATTCCAGCCAGGGCACTATCTGAAAGGAGTTTGTATGTTCTCTGTTCTCCCTTTGGCCGTGTGGTTTTCCTCCAGGCACTGCAGTTTCCTCCCACATCCCAAAAACATATAGATAAGTTCATTGTCTTCCCCCTAAAATGGGCCCTAGACCAGGCATGGGCAAAATTGGCCCTAGAGCTGTTAGGGAACTACAAGTCCCACAATGCATTGCAGGAGTCTGATAGCCGCAGTCATGACTCATAAAGGCAAGTGCATTGTGGGACTTGTAGTTCCGTAACAGCTGAAGGGCCGAGTTTGCCCATGCCTGCCCTAGACTATGATACATACACTACATGATACATACATAGACATGTGACAATGGTCAGGATTAGATTGTGAGCCTCTCTGAGAGACAGGGGCTTGATTCACAAAAGAGTGCAAACTGTTGACAGAGGCGCTCAGTGTTGATGATACTGGCAGATGCTGTTTACTCCTATCTGTTATTGCCTGATGAAGCGGGTTTGTATCCCGTGAAACGCGTTGTACTTTATTTGGAGTATCCAATAAAATTGTTTTGACTGAAAATCCACAGTCGTGTGTTCTGCTTGGAGGGGGTGAGTCCACCACTGCCTCCTCTATTACCAAGATGGGTTTTTAAGTTCTTTTAGTGCTTTTTATCCTATTGGCGCCTCTGTTATCCTATTATCTAACTGTTAGCACGGCCGTTTTCGTGTGAATTTTTGCATTGCGCGCGATCGCGAATTTTCGCGCAAAACGATAAAGTTTTTACGCTGAAACGTGAATTTTCACACGAAAACGATAAATTCACATTTGCACGCAAAAACGTTATCGTTTTGCACGAAAATTTGCGGTCGCCCGTAATGCGAAAATTTGCGCGAAAACGGCCATGCTAACAGTTAGCACTCTTTTGTGAATCAAGCCCAGTTAGTGATAAGACTATATTCTCTGTACAGCGCTGTGGAAGATGTTGGTGCTATATAAATACTAAAATAATATTAATCTTAAATGCAAAGGGATTCGTTTACCAAGGTTGTATTTCATGGTAAAATGGCGACAAACACAAAATTCTCCTAATATCTAGTGACCTGGTGAGGGAATTACATTTGCCCTGAAAAGAAAAATCTATATGCTAATTTATTACAGGACAATAGTCATAAAAATTATAACATTTAAAATACAGTTAGTGAGGGAAAGAAGCATTTGACGCCCTGCTGATTTTGCTCATTTGCCTTCTGACCAATAAATGACTAGCTCTATCCCATAGAGCCATATCAATCCCTGCCATGCACTGAGGAGGACCAAAAGTCTGAAACAGGCTGTCTGCATGTGGCGTTAGTGTGGCTGTGTAAAATGTAAAGCTATAGGCTTGCTAGACACCAGTGGTACTGGATGTAAGCCTGGCTTCAGGAACATGAAGAGATAATTTGCATATTCAGTAGTGGTGCATTGTGGGTAACCACAGATGTTCACTTAGGCCTGGTGCACACCAGAGGAGTTTTTCTGAGCGTTTTGAGTTTTTAAATCTGCTGCTAATGTTATCCTATGTGTCTGTGCACACTGGAGCAATGAGGTTTTGTAAAAAACTCCATAGCATTACATTGGGAAGAGCTTTTGAAACCTCTAAAACCTCTTCCCAATATAATGCTATGGGGTTTTTTACAAAACCTCATTGCTCCAGTGTGCACAGACACATAGGATAACATTAGCAGCAGATTTAAAGAGACTCTGTAACAAATTGTTTATCTTTATTTCTTCTATGCTATAAGTTCCTATGCCTTTTCTAATGTGGTCTGGCTTACTGCAGCTTTTCCTAATTGCACAGTAGCTGTGTTATCTCTGTTATATGATCTAATCTTCTCTCTATAGTCGGCACAGTCAGGCTGAGGCAGTCAGACTGGAATGTGCAGGGCTGCTTGTGATTAGCTAGAAGCTGTACACACCCCCTGCAGGCTCTGTGTGACTAACACACTCTGCTTAGCTGAGCCTATTAGAAGCTGGTTAGTTTGTTTGTAAACACTGCCTAAAACTGGCAATTACAAGCCAGGTTTGCAGCAGAGAATGGCAGAAACAGCACAGAGGGGACCAGGAGCACATAATGAATAGAATGGTATGCTTTTTATTGTAAGAATTTCAGAGTACAGATTCTCTTTAAAAACTCAAAACGCTCAGAAAAACTCCTCTGGTGTGCACCGGCCCATACAGTTGAACTACTGCAAATACCTCCTGTTTTATAGAATGAGTCTATAAATGTAATGGTAGGTTTATGTTTATTGTAGTTATGAGAGACAAAATAACAACAAAAGAACATTCAATATCCCAGTGCACCACAGTCAGAGTTTGACGTGCATTGAGTGGAATAAGTATTTGATATCATATCAAAACATCAAGCTTCCAGGCTGTATGCAGGTAATGAGCTGAGATTAGGAGCACCCTCTATGACGGTGTGCCCCTTATCCCAGTTCATTACAGGACCTGTATGAAAGACTTCTGTCCAAAGAAGCAACCAATCAATTAGATTCTAATCTGACCCATGGCCAAGACCAAAGAGCTATCCAAGGATGTCAGAGACAAGACTGTAGACCTGCTTCACAAAGCTGGACTGTTACCAAGCAGCTTGCTGAGAAGATGACAACAATTGGCGTGATCATACACAAATGGAAGGAACACAAAATAACTGCCAATATGCTTCCATCTGGGGCTCCATTCAAGTTCTCACCTTGTAGAGTTGCAATGATCATGAGAACAGTGGTAAAGCAACCCAGATCTACACATGGGGAACTTGTCAGTGATCTCAGGGCAGCTGGAAACATAATCATCAAGAAAACAATTGGTAACGCACTACGCCTAGAAGGACTCAAATCATGCAAAGCGTGCAAGGCCCCCCTGCTCAAGACAGCACATGTATAGGCCTGTCCACACTTTGCCAGTGCACATCTAAATGATCCAGAGGAAAAATTAGTGAAAGTGCTGTGATAAGATCAGACCAAAAATTGAGCTCTTTAGCATCAACCAAACTCAATGTGTTTTGAGGAGGAGTAATTCTGCCTATGAACACAACAGCCCTATCCCTGGGGTCGAACAAAGAGGTGGACAACTCAGGCTTTGGGGGTGTTTTTTCGGATAAGGGGACAGGACACCTTCACTACATCAAAGGGACAGTGAATGGGGCCATGTATAGTCAAATATTGGGTGAACACCTCCTTTCCTCAGCCAGGGCATTGGAAACTGGGTATGGTTGGGTATACCAGCTTGAAAATGATCCAAAACACACATTTTGAAGACAAGGCAACAAAGGAGTGGCTCACGAAAAAGCACATGAAGATTCTGGAGTGGCCTAGCCATTCTCCAGACCTTAATTCAATAAAACAAATCTGTTAATGGAGCTGAAGTTTCAAGTACTCAAACTTTAGTCTCAATTCCTTGCTAACTTGGAGAAGATCTGCAAGGAGAAATGGGTTGAAATCCCTGCTGAGCACACCTGGTGGCCAACTACAAGAAACGTTTGATCCCTGATTTCCAATAAAGGTTTTGCCACCAAATGTTAAGTCATCTTTTGTCATCTTTCTTTTCTTTAGGATAGCCCAGACATCGGAAACTTCCTGTAACCTGGACTGTCTGTGCTGTAGCCTGCTATTTTCTTTAGAAAGTCTGTCTTTGCCTGCCTTCTTGAAGTTTGAACTGCAGAATGATGCAATTTGTGACAGCAGGTCTAATCACAGTGCTCCAAATTGCTTTTGGTCATGTGATTAAGATTTCAAAACAAGTTTTTTAGCATCAGATTACTAATCTGGGCATCCTCTGGGTTCCTTCCCATTCTACCGCTGGTGGCTCCATAAGATGTCGTACCCGAAAGCAAGTTGCTGCATCCACACACTCATCTCAGTCGCACTTCCATTGCCGGGAACATTCTACACATGTGCAGTTCTAAAAAAAAAATGAACAGCGCATGCCAGGAGTGTGATCAATATGGGTGAACAGATGGGGCAATGCATGCGTAGCCAGCGCAACTCAAGTTCAAGTCCTTCATCTTACAGAGGTCTGATGGGTCACAGAGGATACTGAGGGACTTCACAGACTATGGGGGCTGGAAGAAGCTGAGAAAGGGCCTCTTCCCGAAACCTTGTGCTATCTTGTGTGCTGTATTACTGCTATGGATAAATAAACATTCCATTTTATATTACACTTTGAAGGGTCGAGTCCTATGTGGAAGTTGCAACTATTTGGTCAATGTCGTGAAGTTTAATGGGCCTCTCACCGCACTGGACTCCCCATGTGATATAGACATCCTCTGTGGCCATCAGGTTTCACACTACATTGGGCTGGATGAAGCCCCAGGTAAGTAACAGGCTACAAGCTGTAGGTGTAGGTGTAGGTGATGTAGGTGATGTAGGTGTCCATCTGCAATTCTACTCACTAACCTTTCATCAGACCTTCCCGCTTGGTCGGTCCTATCCCAATTGGACTAATCACTATACTTTGAAGAGGAACCATAATGACATAAAGTATAGCAGAAGATTATAAATTATTCAGGTTTCCCATTTTCCACTTACTTATACTAGCATCAGCATCAGAAACACTTCTTAAATCTATATATTGCCGTATATTGGTCTGTAACCCCACCCTCCCATTGGTTCCCTCCCATTGGTGCTTAGCATAAGCAATGATGTCATGAAGCCTACTGCCCCAGAGCACTCTGGGATATTTTGTAATGTATCTGCTCTCTTCATGGAGGAAAAACAAAACAAATATTTCACAGGGATTTACCTTGTCAGCAGTAAAGATGCCAGCATCGCTGGTCAATTTTAGAATGTTAATCAGGCTGAGATAAGATTTAACAGTGGACAAACATTAACTTAATAATGTACTAAATAATTTATAAATGTATCTTGTGAAATGAGGAATTTGTTCATTAAAGTGAACCAGAGGCAATGATAAAGACACAGAAACTACCCAAGACCACAGTAACTTCCCAAGATCACAGAAATTACCAAAGACCACAGAAACTGCCCAAGACCACTGAAACTGCCCAAGACCACAACAACTACCAAAGACCACAGAAATTGCCCAAGACCACAGTAACTTCCCAAGACCACAGAAACTGCCCAAGACCACAGAAACTGCCCAAGACCACAGAAACTGCCCAAGACCACTGAAACTGCCCAAGACCACAGATACTTCCCAAGACCACAAATTCTGCCCAAGACTCTCTTGAAGATCACATATTCATGCATATTATTGTAATGTAAGTTGAAAACTACACCGTCCGTGGCAAACAGGACACAGGGCATAGATTTTAACTAACGTCATCCAGAATTGGATAAAAACAGAGATGATCAATGTATGCTACATAATATCTCCTGGGAGGGGAATTCATGGAAAACCAGGTGATCAATTTGATCAGGTGACTAATCTCCATGCTTCTGAATGGCTGGTCATAATCATGTCACAGTCATGTGATTATGTCTCACTTAGGACTGGGATTCAGGTGTATGCTCTCCTTCATTGTTTCCAATGTTAGAATACTTGCACCAAAGTAATAAAGAGTAAACTGGGAGTCACCAGGAGCAACACTACATGTTTTGCAGGAAACCTGCACAGGTTAGGTAATCAGTATCTCAGCAGAGCTGATTAACTACCTCTGTGGATTTCCACAAACCATGCACTGTTGGTGGACCTTGAGGACCGGGTTGGGGAACACTGATTTAAAGGACAACTGAAGTGAAAGGGATTTGGAGGCTGCCATATTTATTTCCATGGATGCTCATTACGACCTTGTAATTACAGCTATGCCATAATCCCGGGCCAATTTCTGCAATTACGACCTCAAAATCATCATTCATTATCTGCCGCGATAACGGATGGTGATTTTGAATGCACCCATAATTCCATCTGCATTTTGGCCCGTAATTTCCACCTTGTCCCCCATGCAAGCTGGGATAGCCAGAATGCAGATCCCCGACCGCGTGGGGCTTTGCACACTGAGTTACATCAGCCCGCATGGTCCTTGGTATGAGGGGGCTCTGGAGTTGAGATGCAGGTTAGAAGAGAGCAGGCTGGCACTTGCCCATTCCAAACATATAAAACACCTTTATTGTGTCCGGCTGATACATTTAAAAATATTCAATTGCGTCATACAAGAATCTTGCTTACCCTGTTCCTGATGGCTGTGGGGTGAGGTGGGGGGCAGTGGGGCCGCCTAATGACCATTGCCGAACTTCGGTATATTTAAATGAGGGATTCCTTCGCAATGGGCGTAGCATGCCTGGCCTCGCCACACGCTCATTTCTGGGAAATGCCGCGCCCCCTGACGTCAGCAGTCCGGAAAATGGAGCATTCCACGCTGGTTCCGGCTTCATGTGATTCAACTAGTGGATAAAGCATGAATGCCGGATGACCACAAGGTGGAGCTAAAGTGTAGGAAGTGTTTTCCTATGCAGATCTGTTACACACAGTTACGTGTTCTTAACATGTCTGCATAAAGGGTGGCTCTAACGATAAAAAAAGATTAAGGATTGCAAGGGAGGAGAAAAGATGTAATACCTAAATAACTCCTCTAGCACAATAATGTACAGGTGATTCCATAATTATTTCAATATATAGCGTATAATTATCATTGTAGTATTTTCGCTTGTAAATAAATCTGTGCTAAATCGCTTATAATGAGAGTAGGCAGCCATACCAATACTATATAGGGGAACCAATTTTATGCCTTATATTGTAAGGTAATTTAATGTTACTTATCCCCAAATTAAATAGAGTGGAAGGCTGCCCTGCCAATATATAGGGTTAAAATAATTAAAAACATATATATGATTTCAGTCTTTTGGAGGAACGATTCAGTAAATTCTCTAAAAAGCAGGTCATATCAACATAGTCATTAAGCCCTAAGGCTCCCATTGCGTCGGTATCTATTATCCAATGTGATTCCCTGCATAGTAGTAGTCGTTCTCTGTCTCCTCCCCTAGGGGGGGTACGACTACTTGTTCTAGAGCTGAGATGCGGCCAAGCCTTTTTTTAATAGATACACATATGCAGATAGGGAGATACTGCTTGGCAGGTGGAAACAGCTGTTATTTCCCCTAATGCCATAAGGTTTATATACAGGAAACTGTAAGGACCTAGGTCCTGACATCATATTGTGGGAGGGGTTTCACCACAATATCAGCCTTACAGAGCCCTCTGATGATCCGCTTGTGAAAAGGAATAGATTTCTCATGGGAAAGGAGGTATCAGCTACTGATTGGTGTTCAGTTCAATCCTTGGTAACAGTTCCTCTTTAAGTAATATCCCTTTAATCATTGCTGCCATGGCAACTTTTTTATTTACCGACCTGTTTTCTTCACTTTACTCTATTGGTGTTTTAATTAATGTCACAGAAATATTGAAACATTTAACAAGTGATGTAATTATTTCATCTAGTGAACTATCAAACAGATCTCTTATTAACCAATATACTGTATAACGGTATAGGTTTGTAGTAATAATAAGACAATGAGGTCAAGCTATTTGCATGATTGCTGGCTGAGCTCATACCATTTTAATGGCTGGGGAGATAAAGATATTCTTGACACATGTTTAATGTGTTTATCAATGGTTGATTTCTCAGGGCTCGAGAAGGTTACATCAAAATCCATGGTAAGGTCACAGAGGTCTGATCTGCAATCTGGGAAAAGAGAAATGTCTTGTTGGTGACCGTGAAATACTACAATACAGCAATGTAGTCATTAGATGAAGCTAGAGTGTCGCAATGAGTAAATACAAGCACTTTCTGGTCACTGATGTCTGCAAATTCAAAAATGAAAAGAGGTGAGAATGTTTACTAAAATATACAAGACATCGACGGGGTTGAATATTTTAGTCACTGAAATATAATGGCAATGCATTCTTTTATAGTGCCTGCTTTGCAAAAATTCATATATTTATTTTATATACATTTTGAAAAAAAAAATTGCTCTTTTACAGAAAAATTATCCTGTAGTGAAACCATAATTTAAGCAATGGAAACCTTGGCAACTGTGAATTAATTCAGTACGGCAATATAGTCATCAGGAGGAGGTGGTTCAGAGTGTAGCGGTAGATAAATACAGGTGTAGTTTTTGCAAAAATTAATGTTTTCACAATGGTAAGATTTTTCACCAAAAACGGTATATTTATTAATGAGTTGAATATTTCCTTTAAAGTGGTCTATCCCAGAAAAAAATTGTTGTAGACCATTATTAAAATGGTTAAACACTGCACCCTGTCCTGACATAGAAAGGCTATTCAACTTGAAATCCGCATCCAGACCGGAGATAACGTTATCTTTGTTTACATTCCAAGGTTGTTACATTTTTGTGTAAACAACGGAAAACACTCTCTGAGAAGCTCTCTCTGCTTCAAGCATACACGCAAATCAGAACAGCTCACTAGAAGATTTTAATATATGATAAAAAGCAGCTGGAATAAAATACAACGGCAGCTTTTTAGAGCAAGATAAACTACACTTTGGAAACTTGTAATTTGTGGACAGACAATATTACTTGTGCACAAAAGCAAATATGATAACTGTATGAGTAATACAAAGTAGGGAAACGCATTTTTATTGAATGTTATGTCGGAGTTTCAGACCACTTTAAACATGAAATTCATGTATTGAGGTATTAGCAAATGTATTTTTTAAGTGACCACTTTAGCGAAAATTCACATATGTTTTATTTTTTTATATTTGTACTCAATTTTCGCAATGCAAACCTTTTGTAATATCATGCTTGTTGCATTATTGAAGTCCCCAGTTTAGTACAATTAAAGCAAAACCTAAAGTCAAAATAAATTAATGACAAAAATAATTATATCTGGGAATTGATCCTAAATAGAACATTCCTGTAATCTCAAAGCTTAGCTTTATTTTCAGAGTTGGAAATCTCGGTTGGACGTTTTTTTTAGAGATCTACACTGACTTGTCTGCTGCTTGTTAAGCTCTTACTCAGAAAAATGGTGATCTATTGAACTTTTCATCACTATCCTGTTATGATGAGTGTTTGTACAGTCACTCAGATGTTTTATGACCTCTAATTAGTTTTCAGTAGAGCTGCTGCTGAAGTCTGACTTTCCTTACTGCACAGATAAATCACTGATTTACAGTATATTACAGTGAAAAAAGGAATAAAATGGATGCAATAATGTTTTGAGTAGAACTTCTAGTTACTATGCACTTACTTTAGCATGCCTAATGTAATTTCAGGTACTCTTTAAGACATCCTGGATGTATTCAGTTTACATACTTTTTATGAATTCCTTCTAACTGAGCTGTAGGTCAACCACTGTCTACAAAACTCAATCCAATCCAAATTTCTGGAAAGGTCTCAAAGATATGAACCAAGGATGACTGGTGCACAAAGGGGTGGCTGGACATGGAAGATGGGTCGCTGCATATGGAAGACACGGTTGAAAAGTTAAAAGGGAGACTGAAAATGTGAAGCGACACATGAGAGAGAGAAACTGCTGCCCACTGGAGCTTTACGCGAAAGCTGTACAAGGATGTTAAATATGGAAGAGGGGGTTGTACATGGAATGGGAGGAAGTTGCTACACATGGAAAGTAAGCCACAAAACAAGTTGTCTAAAGGCAAAAAAAGTGTAAATTTAGCCTTGGATCCATGTTAAGATACAAGTTTCTCGAAGGTGACAGGAAGGGCAATTGTATTTATTGAAGGTCTTGTTAACTTATAGGAACATCAGGCGGGACTATGAAAGGGAAATGAGATTTAGAAGCAGAACAATTTAAGAAGAACAAAATTGTGTGGAGAGAAGACTAAGCCTGCTTTAATTACCATTCAAAAAAACAGAGCTATGTAACACTTCCCGGAAGTGAGCTGCGAAGATCGTGGATGGTTGCAGGCTGCACCTGTGCGGGCGAACTACCTGGGAATTGCCACACTTGTTGCTAATAAGCTTGCATCTACTCCATGATTGTGAGTGTACCTATATGTTTTTAAACTTTTATTAAAAGTGGTTTTACACTATTCTGAGCCATCTCTAGTTTCTCTAGGAGACTGAATTGCAAGTCTAGGAAGACAGTACGATACCTCCCCTGCTATGTTTTCTGAACCTACCTCTGGTCATTAATGGAGGACATTGGGGTGAGTTGGGCCACAGAGGGGGTGTGACCCTTTACCCCAATTAGCACATCCCTGGTGTAGGGGGCGGAGCTTTGGAACGTGACCACGGGCAGAGGTGGTGGGACCTCATTATTGACTGGTTCACATTATTGTCTTCTTGTTTTGTTTTTTATACATACACGTCGGTCCCAATTCTTTGGCTGGTGTGTGTAGGAACAGGAATCCCTTGAACAAATTGGATCTACAGTCTAAAGCTGGATATTAGAGACTGACATTTGTTTTGCAAGTAACGCTACCTTTGAACTGTTGAACCGTGAGCGCGATCAGCTTTTGATTGATTGTACTTTAATTACCACTGAGTGCTGAAAAATTACTATCAAGATTAAGGCCTACTTCACAAAGCACGCCATTATCAGGTAAAGATAGATAAAGATCAGGTAAAAACAACTGAACGTATCAAACATGTTGTTAAATATCAATTCCTAAAGGTTGTTACCACATGGGGAACTAAAATGACCATTTTGTGAGGTAAATTACTGAGTTTTTGATTGTCGATGTTGAGTCACAAAGATTGGAGCGTGTGGTAGAACAAGTGAGATGTTCAGTATTCTACCTCAAGCTTAGAGCTGGCGGTAGGAAACTAACCATTCATTTGTGGGGTTATAGAAGAGAGGAAGCAGAGATAACAGGAAAGGTGAAAACTTATTAAACTATTCAAGAAAATAAGAACATTCAAAAAAAAAATTTCCCTAATTTTACATGTATTGTATAACACAAACCCAATATAATTGTTTACAATAGTAATTAAAAATAGTCAATAAGATGTTAATGATTTTGAGCTCAAAATAAAAAAAATGCTATCTATGTGAAATCTGGCTGCCGTTTTCCATGCACTGCAATAATACATACAACACTGAATACAATATCACAGGAATCCCTAAAATAGCAAATTAAATACCACAAGGTAAAACACTTTGTGACTTGGCATAGTTGCTGTACAGTGGTAATTCACAGTTTTTGGTAAATTACTAAACTGTTACTGCTTATATGAAAATCTTAGTAAATATGCACTTTATTTTCCACCATGAGAGGAGAAATTACCAAACATAGCATTTTTTATGGAACAGGATTAATTATTATAGAGCCGTGGTAAGTAAGACATGAGTAGTAAAAACTTTCAAGTAAAGTTTCAAGCAAAATAGTAAGGGAAATACAGCTCATCAGAATGTTGATTCCTTGAAGTCAAATATTTAAAGCGGAATATAACCCAGAATTTCTTCTTTGCTCTAAAAGATTATTTACAGCGTATAATATACTAACACAGTGGTTTTTTTTTTAGTAAAACAGCGTTCAAAGGGTTACATCACAGGGCTGACTCTTTCTTCTGCAGGGAGAACCTGCATCCGAACTGCTTATAATCTTATCTTGTGTACACATTCTTTACTTGAGACATTTATGTAAACATTCTCAGGCTGTGCAGGACTTCAGCTGATGAGTGCTGAAGTGAAAAACAGAACAGAAATCACTGCTGGCAGCATTTACAACAAAATGACAACAGTTATGAATAAAATGCACCAGCAGCTTTCAAAGTAAATTAACTGAACTTTGGGAAGTCATAATATCTAAATGAATATTAATACTTGTGCACAAAAGCAAATATGATCATTGTATGGGTTATACAAATTAGGAAAACACATTTTTGTTGAAAATTTTGTCAGAGTTTTAAACCGCTTTAAGAAACTTTTTCGCAGAATTCTTCTAAGTCAAAACATTAAATTTTAACTGCCAATTCCATAACTTGGTGCAGGAACCAGATGTGGGTGGCTCCAGGTGTGGGTGGGTTCACTTCAGAAGATCAGTGCAGCAGTGAAAAAATTTGTGCCAGCTATGTTGTAACACAAAGTGCTAATTTTAAAGTAGACACTAGCAAGTGGCAAAGGTATGAAAAAGCCTACCTTGTTGCATGAAGTGGTCTAGAATCAGCCCATTGCCATCATTTTTAGATTTACTTATAAGCAGAACATTACAAAGCTTTGTCTCGTTTCAATAGCGGTATTACATTGGTAATTTGTTTGCAAACCTTATGTGAAAACCCCTCTCTTAGACTCTCGCTATCTTCATTGAACATAGATATTAATTGCATTAAATCAACTCTCGCATATTGATTTGGAGGGGCAAGATAATGTACATACAATCTGGCTGAATATGTTTCCCCTATTCAAAACCTTGGGAGGAATGAACCTTCTGAATATATGATTGTTGAACTGTAAATTTAGCGACAATTTGAACACATGATAACAACTGTCAGAATAACACTTGTCACTACAACAGTACTAACCTTGAATCCCAAATAGGTTAATCAGTACTCAGTAGGTCTACTACATGTGCTGTACTGTACTCCAAATTTCTCAAACCTCTGCAAAGGCAATTGCAATTAGAAGATCACAGTGTTCAGTGAGAATAGGAGACTAGGCCTCTCAGGGATGATGTCAACCCACATGCCCTTGACCTCCTTGCCAAGTTGCCATATTTACTGCAGGAACACTTCCAAAATGTTCAGGGCTTAGACCAACATCTAATTCATGACAATGGCTTCCCCCTTTCCTCTCATGCTATCCAACATAAATATCATCTCCCTCCTTCACAGTTCCACTACTACTATCTACTGTTGACCCTGGGTCAGCACACAAAGCTTCTACTTTCTTCTCATAGTCATATCCATACATTTATGGGACCTCCAACCACTAATGAAATGCCCTAATATTTCTGTATTATAAGCTCTTAAGGGAATCCTCCAAAGTTAACACGAGTCTTGCGGAAGGTCTAAATTTGTATTGATGGTGGCAAACACAGCTGGCTTTTCTCTGGGCCTATTCTGGGAATTAGAAGCAGAAAGTCAGGAAACACTTCAGGGAACTCAGATTTACATATGGAGTATACATTTTCACATTGACAGCCACCAACATGCTGATACTACCCTTCTAACCCAAATTCAGTTTTCCTAACCTTGATCTGATCCCCGTTTTGGTTATGCCTAACTAAACCCTAACGTTGTACATCAGCTTTATCTGAAATTAGGCATAATTACAACATCTCAACCCTACTACTCCTCTCCCTAATACCTCTAAACATAAATCTCATCTCAAAAACACACCACTTAATCAAACTAGAATGTCTAATTATTACTGCAACAAATTATACCATAGTAAACTACTGGGCTAAACCGAACCCTCCTTCCCAGCACCAGACCCTATTCACCTTCCACAAGATCTTACTACTTGACTACCTTGACACAGAACACTGCAGGGATGAAAAAGTTACATATAGCCCTTATAGACCCTTTCAAACTCACGTTTAAACACCTTAAAGAAAAGATAGTGGGATACTTGGGCACTCATAAGATAGGCTAAAGAATGTGTGTCCTTCTTTCCCATCAATCTCTGTTCAACACTTCTTTCATTCTCTGTATGAACAACCCCTTCACACAAATCTCCAACTATTCCATCATAAGACTGAGTGTTCTTGCAGGGTCTGTGATAGTGCCAATTATTTCCTTAGGCTATGTCATACATTATTCATATTCCAGCTGCTAGCACCTGGGTGTGAGTAAAACGCAAGTAGAAGTTGTGGTTCAGCTTGAGACTTAGTCATCTTAGATTGATTTTGTCCATGTTTATTGCATTTGAATATATGTTTTTGTCGATTTATTATAACCAAATACATGTAGAAATTACAGCACCGCTCACCACTCTACAACAATCTAGAACCAGGAGAACAGCTCAGCCAGACCAGGAAGAAATACTTGAGGGAAAAATCTGGTCAACTGGAAAGTTAAAAATGTCTAATCTTTATTAGAAATTGTAGCTCAGGTACATGTTAACGTGAGGCCCTCTGTTCATGTCTGTTTTTTTTTCTTAATAAAGGTTAAACCCTTTTAACTTTCCAGTTGACTGGATTTTTTCTTTTACGCATTTGGTATGGCCAAAACTTTAAGAGAGTCCACTTTAATTGACCAATCATTTCAGAACTGGCAAGGGATGTGTCCAAGATCCGTCTTACAGGTGGAAGGTAAAGGGGGAAGGTTAATGATAGGTATAGGAGAGAGGTAGAGTTAGCTTTAGGTGGTAGGGATTGGAAGGATAGCGCAGTGTAGGCTAGTTTGACAATGCACTGTAGAATCAGATGTCTTCTTTGCAACACTGGGCAAATTGCAAATATTTCCCTTAGGAATTTTGCATACTGGCTGGCTATATTGTGTACTCCTGCCTGCATAATGATATTTCCGACTGTCAAAGTGTTCACCCATGCCATTAACAGATTGTTCTTCACCCATTATCACTCAAGTATCCCGCTACTTGAGGGGGGAGCTAGGATCAGAGGAGAGAGGAAGTGGATACCAGGTCCCCTGACAACTAGTTGGGCTGCCATGGCATCTGCCAAGAAAACCAAGCAGAGAATCAGATTTTGACTTATTTTTTTCCCAAGCTGCAACTGGGCTGAAAGGTCTTTGGATTGTTTTATATTCTTCCTGTGTTCTTTTGAAAAAAAAAATGTTGGATAAATCCCCCCTCACCCTACCCCAGCCACAACTTTTCAAAAATAAAAATAAAAATTAAAAGGTACTCCACTATTTATTATGTCATGGTTTTGCATTTAACTTTCAGATTTAGAATGTACTGTAAAAAATCCACTTGAAGAATAAGAGTATGCAGTTAACTACCAAGGCCATGATGAGACATATGAGGTCCAAGAGGCCTAGATGTTTCTGAATGACTTGTAGCAACCAATCAGATTTCCTCCTGCGTGCTGTCAGTGCAGAAGAGAGAAGTTCATGGGTTGCCATGGGCAACACCCTCCCACTCTAGCATTGGAAATTTAATAAGTTATTAAGGAAAGGGAGGTGCTGAAGGGGGTGTGGCTAGAAAACAGCAAAAATCTATTAACCCTTCGCACTCTCGCATGCAAATGTTCAAACAAATGCATTCACAGATTCACTCATCCAGGCACAACTGTTATCCCTACAGCTAAGTTAAAAGCCAGGGTTTTTGTTCACAGAAGAATGCATTCTTATGCTTAGTCACCTATACTGCGTAGAAGTACCCAGGTAAACATAGGTGTCCTAACCCACTTTACCTGGGTACTTCTGCGCAGTGTAGGTGACTAAGCATAAGAATGCATTCTTCTGTGAACTAAAACCCCGGCTTTTAATTTAGCTGTAGGGATAACAGTGGTGCCTGGATGAGTGAATCTGTGAATGCATTTGTTTGCACATTTGCATGGGAGTGTGCGAAGGGTTAATAGATTTTCACTCTAGCATTGGGGGAAGTGACAATTATACATGAAATGGGAAAGGCATCCCGATACATGCGAGTTATAAATTGCCTGATGACCCGCAGGCCGTGGCATATGCTTTGCCATGAGGAGGTTATAATGCCTGTTTCAGACCACTAACAACCCAAAGTATAATGCTAATTGGAAAGATGTGTCAATGAGAGATTTCTGTTACTAAATATAGTGTTCCTGTAAAGCGTCACTTAATTATGCTTATGCAGCCGATTAAATGGGTATGGTAAATGTTCTCAGCTCCCATTAGCTACCTCCGCCATGCAGAAGTCCAATCTATAGGAATATAACATGACTATTTCCCCTTCTCTAATATTCTCTGCTCTACTACGTTCCTCTTTTTCCCGGTCCCTTACAGGGCTTCTTTCTGTACAATTCTCTACTGCATGTATTTGTATAGCCAATGTCACCCTCGTCTTTTTTCCTTTCACTCCTTTTTTCCTCTATCAACGTCTTTACTCATTATTTCCTATTCATTCTACATTCCATAGCTCTTTTTTTCTTTTTTTCTTCTTTTTTTATATATATATATATACTCTGCTTTCTGCTTTGCTTCCTATCTATTTTTTTCTCTCCTCCCTCAACTTACCATTTGTCTCTATAGTTCTCTCTTTTTTCCACTCTCCCCATGCTCTGTTCCCCATCTTATGATGCTACACCAGCTCTCTCCCTCTTACTAGCACCTTATTCTATTTATTTCTCCTGTATCTGTAGTAATCTGTCATCCGTCATCTCTCTCTCTCTCTCTCTCTCTCTCTCTCTCTCCTTATTTGTGGTTACAGCCCTCACTTTCTTTCTCTCCCATCTTATCTTTCTGTATCAATCTCTCTGACTCTTTCTCCCTCATTTTTTCTTTCTTTTTATCTCTTCCCCGACTTACTTTCTCCCCTCCAGTACTTAATATTATTTGCATGCCCACTTCCCAGTCATCTTTGCTTCTTCTGTTTCTGCCTCTTCTTCTCCAACATCTCTCTCTCTCCCTCCTCTCTCTCTCTCTCTCTCTCTCTCTCTCTCTCTCTCTCTCTCTCTCTCTCTCTCTCTCTCTCTCTCTCTCTCTCTCTCTCTCTCTAATTCCCACTCCTCCTTTTCTGCTCTAGACTTTCTCTCTCTCACTGCCTCTCTGTCTCCTCTTCCTCCACCTCTACCTTCTTTTTCCCAGTCTCTTTCCCTTTGCCCAACTCATCTCCCTCCCCTCCCTTTTATTCTTCCCTATCTCAGTCTTCCTCTTCCTCTGTCTTCTCTGTTTTGCTCTTTTTCTCACCTTCCTCCTTAACCTCTTCTTTTTACCCAGCCTCTTCCTCGTTCTGCTTCTCTGCATCCTTTTCCTTCCCTTCCTTTTCTTCTTAAACAATCTAAATCTCTCTCCTCACCTTTTCCATCTCCTCCAATTTCTCACTTTCTTCCTTTCCCTTCTTTCCCTTCTTTCTTTTCCCCTTTCCATTCTTTCCTTAGTCTCATCTCTCACACACACACACTTATGTCTCCTCTTAATCTTTTTCTTCTTCATCCCCTCTCTCTCTCTTTTTTCCCTCTCTCTCTTTCACCCCTTTTTCTATTTTTCACACTCATCCCTCACCTTCCCAATTCTCCATCTCCTTATCTCCTCTACCCCTATGTCTAGTTCATCCCCAGTCTCACTTTCTCCCCCCCCCCCCTTCTTCTCTGTTTGCTCTTCCTCTATGTCTCTCTCTCTCTTTCTTACTCTCTCCCATGCTTCTCTGTCTCCTCTTACTCTATCTCTTCTACATCCCCAGTCTCTCTTTCTCCTCTCCCCCACCCCTTCCCTGTTTGCTCTTCCTCTATGTTTCTCTCTCTCTCTTCCTCTCTCCCATGCTTCTCTGTCTCCTCTTACTCTATCTCTTCTACATCCCCAGTCTCTCTTTCTCCTCTCCCCCCCCCCTTCTCTGTTTGCTCTTCCTCTATCTCTCTCTCTCTCGTCTCTCTCTCTCTCTCTCTCTCTCTCTCTCTCTCTCTCTTTCTTTCTCTCTCTCTCTTCCTCTCTCTCTCTCCCCCCCTCTCTCTCTCTCTCTATCTCTCACTCTCTCTGCCCTCTCTCTCTCTCTCTTCCCCTCTCTCTCTCCCTCTCTCTCTCTCCCCCCCCCCTCTCTCTCTCTCTCTCTTCCTCTCTCCCATGCTTCTCTGTCTCCTCTTACTCTATCTCTTCTACATCCCCAGTCTCTCTCTTCACTCTCCTCTCTCTCCCTCCCCATCGTTTACCTCCCCCTAGTTGTATGAGGTGATTCTGCAATCCCCATAAATGCCAACTACAGGAATACAAATTGGAGGGGGCATATGTAGAAAAAAAAAAGTCAGACTGCTGTGATTCATTGTAAATCCCTCTTTTGAATGCAGCTACAGGGCAACCAAAATGGCGTGAGCTCATTCTGTAACAAATCGCATGGAGCACGGAGGGAAGAGAACAGGAAAAGGGAGGGGGTGTGTGGAGGGGTCTGGGACTGCAATTCAGCAGTCAGGTTCATGCCATGAAAACACTTTCATCTAATTGGCCTGTGTGAGAGATCCAGATTGCTTGTGATACAGAGAATCGGAGAAACAGCTTCTGTTATATGCCTAATCAGTCAGATAAGGAATCCATCTTCATGCCTAATTATTTATAAATGGAGTTATGGTCCATCATTCCGTATAAGAAACAAACAAAACAAAAAAAAACAAATCTGCCTAAATGCAATAGTGGCTGAATCATCTACAGGGCAACATTTTACAAACTTGACCCGTACATTCTACATTGATTTATGTCCACAAACAGCCAAGACTGAATAGCGTGTGGCAGCAGAAGATGATGTGACCTATGGCATTCTTTCAGAACATATACTGTAGGAATGGAGGAGTCTAACATGTCAAAACAGGTGCAAGTAAAACTGGAGCGAGTGGGGAGTCAAGAGCATCCAATCAAATTTGAGCCATTAAATTAAACATGAATCCTGGTTGACTGCCCCGAGCAACTACTCCAATTTCACTCCAATTTTACTCCCGCTGCTCTTAACAAAATCATCTCTCCGACCAATAAAGGCTTATCTTTAATGAACAATGATTTCCGTTATTAAATCAAGCTCAAAAGAGTGCTCTACAGATACTGGGCAGAGGAAACACATCAATGTATTTATTAATTCATAACTTGTGTTTTAGCAGATCAGATAACACCTCTCCTATCAGCATTCACGTACCTTACAGGCTGAGAAATTAGCTGGGAGAGGTGTCAATCAATATGATTAGTTTGTGAAGGCTGGCTCGGGAAACGCCAGACCCCTCAAATAACTTTGACAAAATGAAAAAGCAAAGCTGACAAACGGTAGCACAATTTTGGTTGTTTAGATATTCCAACAACGCCAGTAACTAAATAAAAGTCAAGCCTACCCAGAACAACTCGAAGGTTTGTTGCTTCTCGATTATAACCCCTGGCACGCTCAACAAGGCAACATTTTGAGCCATCCTTATTTTTCTTATCAATCTATTGGCCCACTGGCATATCACAGGTTGAAAATGAGAGGTAACGAAGTCATCCAAAAGTGGCTCACTTGCACCCCCAGCCTTCCAATCCCGGGAATGGCACCCTTCGCCTCCTCCTCACCATTCCAACATCCAACAGCCAAGAAATACCATTGAACAGAAATATGTGAAAATGCATCAAGCCACTAAACAAGATAGAAAGACTGATGATTTATTTTTTTCTTAAAACCCCTCAAATCAACAACTCCTTTAAAATGAAAGAAAGCCAGACATCGGCCCTCCAGGGTAGAGCCAGAGAAGTCTCAAAGAGGGCAAGGCCAAGACTGAGGAAGACAATATATTAAATATGGGCTTGCTGTTATACACCCAGGCAAATAAAGCATTATGCATCTGAATTATTAACCTGTTGTCCTCCATAAACATCAAACATTTATGAATCCATTTTGTTAGGAGAGTGCATTATCTTGTCCACTTCAACCAACGTAGTAAGAAAATTCATAGGTTATCCCTGATTCGAGTTTATTTATTTTTATTTTTCCAGTGATCTCTTGGTTATATATATATATATATATATATATATATATATATATATATATCCTTCCTTTACACACAGTACATTATTTTATCATGACATTGAGTAGAATCCTCAGTTAAATGTGAACAGGAATCTCAGCTCCAACGGATGCTGCACGATTTCCCCCCCGAAGCCATCTGCTTGTCTTACATAACTGGGGCAGTCACAGATACATTGCATTAAAAGTGAGAAGAAGTGCTAGTTTATGAGTAAAACACTATCTTCTAAATCATTCTATAAACCATGGAAAGGAGAGACCATATTGATGAACCTTACCCACCCACTCCATTTTTTAGACACCCTGCATCTGATGTAGGAGAAGACACGGATGCCTATATTGCAGCATTAATTTTTTTTATTTATCATTTTATTTCTCCCACTGCTAACAAGGCTCTTTTCTAAAGCAGGTTTGTAGGTTTGCTTACAGAATTGGCTTTCATCTCAAGCCCAGGAAGCTATGTAACCATATCCCTTCTTCCAAGGGCAGATTAAGTGCTGGGGTATAGATTTATTTTCCATTCAATAGAAATTATTCCACTAGTACATAAGACAAGGAGGTAACCCTGGGGTATTTCGGCTCACAGTAACAAATGGGAAAGAGCATTAATAAGTAAAGCAGTCTGCAATGCAGCTGAGGCAGAAGACACAAGATCACAAAATAAATAATAATAATGGTAATAAAAAAATGTGGAAAAAAAAAAGATGTAAGCTTTGCATTTACCTGCTGTCTCTAGAGTCAAGACAATTGCAGCTGAAGCTTTTACCTGAAGGTAAATTTATAACAGGGTGCCAAAGGGAGGATCTCAGAGTCTTGCAAATTGTTTTCTGGTAACTTCTCTGCCCTTTGCCATCACCCAGAACTGGCATTCTAGAAGGGCAGCCGTGTTTCCTTTTCTTAACTAGAGATAATCCAAAGGGTATTATTCTCCATTAGAACCAGCATCTGGAGGGATCTGAAGGGGAGACAGGGCAGATGCAGGGAGATTCTGTGGGTAGCACCATCCCCAACACAGACAAGGAGGCAAAGTACAGCTCAAGCAGGGCAGATTGCTCCCATAACAACACCTTTAGCCCACAACCTGGTCTAGAAGATGCATCATTATTGACAATTAAGCACCATCATGGGAAGTTTGGGAGGTGCCGGCGACCACCTCGAACTAGTAAATCCAAAATGAGCCAGGCAAGTTTCCCTCCGGCGGTGTCGGTGGAGGGTAAAGAGCTAAATTGTGCAGTGACCTTGCAATGTACCTGATCCAGGTTAAGCTTTAAAACCTTCCCTTCAAGGCACAGCCAACACAACGCCCCAGCCCAACACAGGCACACGCTGGGCTAGAAGCCATGTCGGAGCCCTGGGTGTGCAGTACTTGTATTCCGAGGGGCTTGTTAGCTGCTTCTGGCAATTAGCAGGTGCACTGCTGGGAACTTCAGATCGCCTGGACGGCTCCCCAGGCAAATCTCTAGTCGAGCCGCAGAATCAGATTCCCACTGTCCTAGGTGCTGAAACAGATCCCTGTCCAGGGTGGGTGATCCAGATTTTCTGGCCAAGGGGTGGGAAAAGGGGGGATCCAGATTGTGCAATGTAACCTGTATGGAGGGGAGATCCTTTTTCCTCTCCCTCTCTCAGGGGCTGATCAGATCACTGTGATGATGAATCATTGCCAATGTGCTTGATCCAGGTCGCTCTCCAAGGTGCTGAACCAGATCCTTGTGCTGACTAGTGAGTGATCCAGATTTTTTTTTTTTAAGCAAGGATGATGGGAGGGGGAGAAATCCAGATGGCTGTGTAATGTACTGTGCTAGATCCTGGATTCAGACACTGATCAGATCACTGTGCAGGGTGCTGCTGCTGCAGAATCCCAGCCGCTGTCCAGGGTGCTGAGTGCTGACTCTAGTGCTAATTCCGGACGCTGTCCAGGGTGCTGAGTGCTGACTCTAGTGCTAATTCCGGACGCTGTCCAGGGTGCTGAGTGCTGAAGGTCAGCGCCAGGTTCAGTTCTCTCTCTTCCAGCTCGCTTATTCTGCTGCCCAGAGGGAGGTGACAGGGAACAGGACGCTAGACGCAGCCAGAGACCCTCTGAAAAGGCAGAAAGCCCCCCTGTATGGGCAGCTGAAGCGACCTCCACCCTCTGCCTGGGCTGAACGACACATGCATACTGCAAGCGCAGCAGACGAGCCTCGGCAGTGCTGGGATGCAGGTCTCTGGCTGCAGGATCACTGTGTGCGGATGCCAGGCGCTGTCCGAGGTGCTGGCAGAGGCGTAGCTGTGCTGTGGTGGCACAGCATGGCATGTGCCCTGGGCGCCGGCGTGGATGGGCGCAGGTCGGGTGCTGCAGCTGAATCAGAGCTCAGAGAGCTGAGCTATGAGCTTAGCAGCTTGTGTGTGTGTGTGTGTGAGAGCCTGCGTGCTTCCCCCCCTCCCTCTGCCTCCCATCAGCAGCAGCAGCACAGCATAGAAAGCTCTGTCCTCCTCCTGCATACAAGGAGCAGGCAAGAGGAGAGAGACGCCGGAGTAGGGAAGGAAAAGCAGGGAATGTTTCTTACAGGGCCCCCGACTCCCCCTCCAAGCAATGGTGATCTTCTGACCTCATAGAAATGAGACAGTCTTACTGCTGCCACCATTGCTTCTAAGCAGCACAATCATGTATATGTTTTGCTCCAATCCCTCAGCTGCCCATTTTTTTTTTCTTTACCTAAGTCTGAGAACGATATGGAAACTGCCATATTTGTTTCCTTTTAAACAATGCACATTGCCTGGCTGCCCTGCTGATCCTCTACCTCTAATACTTTTAGCCAAAGACCCTGAACAAGCATGCAGATCAGGTGCTCCACTGCTCTGACTAAAGTCAGACTGGATTAGCTGCATGCTTGTTTCAGGTGTGTGATTCAGACACTACTGCAGCCAGAGAGATCGGCAGGACTGCCAGGCAACTGGTATGGTTTAAAAGTAAATAAACATGGAAGCCTCCTTATCCCTCCCAGGTCAGGTTCCCTTTAAACATTGCCTGGTTGTCCTGCTGATCCTCTGCCTCTTATACTTTCAGCCATAGACCCTGAACAAGCATGCAGATCAGGTGCTCTGACTGAAGTGTGGCTGGATTCCCTGCATGCTTGTTTCAAGTGTGTGATTCAGACACTACTGCAGTCAAACAGATCAGCAGGGCAGCCAGGCAACTGTTATTAATAAATATGGCACTCTGCATATCCCTCTCACTTCAGGTGTATTTCATTACATATTTATGCATCATCCGCAGCACTCTACAGAGTACATAGTCACGTCACTAAAGTGCCTTACACATGCTAGAAAAATATTGTCTTGTCCATGTCATTCCAGCTGAGAATCTAGCATGTGTACAGCTATTTCATAACATTGCTTAATGATCTTCCATAGATGATCATTAAACTATGAGCAAATTATCTTCCCACCACGTTCCTGCATAGCAGGATGCCACTCACACATAATATTGTCAATTGTCCCTTCTCCCGTCTCTATGGAAACGTACACAATGCTTGTCTATAGACAAGCATTGTGTCTATACAATGCTCACACCTTGTCCTCAAAAAACGAACAATCTAATACTACCATATCGTATAATGTTCCTATAATATAATTGTTATGTATTTATATAGCACTGACATCTCCTGCAGCACATTACAGAATACATAGTCATGTCACTGACTGTCCTCAGAGGAGCTCACAATCTAATCCTACCATAGTCATAGTCTAATGTCCTACCATATTATTATGTATTTATATAGCACTGACATCTCCTGCAGCACATTACAGAGTACATAGTCATGTCACTGACTGTCCTCAGAGGAGCTCATAGTCTAATCCTACCATAGTCACAATATAACATCCTACCATATTATTATGTATTTATATAGCACTGACATCTCCTGCAGCACATTACAGAGTACATAGTCATGTCACTGATTGTCCTCAGAGGAGCTCACACTCTAATCCTACAATAGTCTAATGTCCTACCATATTATCATTATGTATTTATATAGCACTGATATCTTCTGCAGCACATTACAGAGTACATAGTCATGTCACTGGCTGTCCTCAGAGGAGCTCACAATCTAATCCTACCATAGTCATAGTGTAATGTCCTACCATATTATTATTATGTATTTATATAGCACTGACGTATTCTGCAGCACTGTACAGAGTACATAGTCATGTCACTGACTGTCCTCAGAGGAGCTCACATTCTAATCCTACCATAGTCTAATGTCCTACCATATTATAATTATGTATTTTTATAGCACTGACATCTTCTGCAGCACATTACAGAGTACATAGTCATGTCACTGGCTGTCCTCAGAGGAGCTCACAGTCTAATCCTACCATAGTCATAGTCTAATGTCCTGCCTTATTATTATTATGTATTTATATAGCACTGACATATTCTGCAGCACTGTACAGAGTACATAGTCATGTCACTGACTGTCCTCAGAGGAGCTCACAGTCTAATCCTACCATAGTCATAGTCTAATGTCCTGCCATATTATTATTATGTATTTATATAGCACTGACATCTTCTGCAGCACTTTACAGAGTACATAGTCATGTCACTGGCTGTCCTCAGAGGAGCTCACAATCTAATCCTACCATAGTCATAGTCTAATGTCCTGCCATATTATTATTATGTATTTATATAGCACTACCATCTACTGCAGCACCGTACAGAGTACATAGTCATGTCACTGACTGTCCTCAGAGGAGCTCACACTCT
Organism: Hyperolius riggenbachi; assembly: GCF_040937935.1. Classification (NCBI taxonomy): domain Eukaryota; kingdom Metazoa; phylum Chordata; class Amphibia; order Anura; family Hyperoliidae; genus Hyperolius; species Hyperolius riggenbachi. The sequence goes on along the minus strand of NC_090654.1, from coordinate 290,661,305 downwards.
AATCCTACCATAGTCATAGTCTAATGTCCTACTATATTATTATTATGTATTTATATAGCACTGACATCTCCTGCAGTACATTACAGAGTACATAGTCATGTCACTGACTGTCTTCAGAGGAGCTCGCACTCTAATCCTACCATAGTCATAGTCTAATGTCCTACCATATTATTATTATGCATTTATATAGCACTGACATCTTCTGCAGCACATTACAGAGTACATAGTCATGTCACTGACTGTCCTCAGAGGAGCTCACACTCTAATTTCTAACATAGTCATAATCTAATGTCCTACCATATTATTATGTATTTATACAGCACTGACATCTCCTGCAGCACTTTACAGAGTACATAGTCATGTCACTGACTGTCCTCAGAGGACCTCACACTCTAATCCTACCATAGTCATAGTGTAATGTCCCACCATATTATTATTATGTATGTATATAGCACTGACATCTACTGCAGCACATTACAGAGTACATAGTCATGTCACTGACTCTCCTCAGAGGAGCTCACAATCTAATCCTACTATAGTCATAGTCTAATGTCCTACCATATTATTATTATGTATTTATATAGCAGTGACATCTCCTGCAGCACTTTACAGAATACATAGTCATGTCACTGACTGTCCTCAGAGGAGCTCACAATCTAATCCTACCATAGTCATAGTCTAATGTCCTACCATATTATTATTATTATGTATTTATATAGCACTGACATCTCCTGCAGCACATTACAGAATACATAGTCATGTCACTGACTGTCCTCAGAGGAGTTCACAATCTAATCCTACCATAGTCATAGTCTAATGCCCTACCATAGTATTATTATGTATTTATATAGCACTGACATCTTCTGCAGCACTTTACAGAGTACATAGTCATGTCACTGACTGTCCTCAGAGGAGCTCACAATCTAATCCTACCATAGTCATAGTCTAATGTCCTACCATATTAATATTATTTATTTATATAGCACTGACATCTTCTGCAGCACATTGCAGAGTACATAGTCATGTCACTGTCTGTCCTCAGAGGAGCTCACAATCTAATCCTACCATAGTCATAGTCCTACCATATTAATATTATGTATTTATATTATTATTATGTTTTTATGTATTTATATAGCACATTGGCATCTTCTGCAGCACTGCACAGAGTACATAGTCATGTCACTGACTGTCCTCAGAGGAGGTGACATGTAGATGTGATTGTGACAACATCACCTCTGCAAGTGCAAGTATGTCTGTAATGAGTCTGTATTGTGTAGTATGCATTTTTGTATAGATGTGTATCATACCTCCCAACTTTTTGAGATGAGAAAGAGGGACACTTTAGCCACGCCCCTGCCACACCCCTGATCACGCCCCATCACACCCCCTAGTCACGCATACCATAAAGATTCCATAAAAATAATCTGTTGTTTTATAATTCAAACCACACTGTCCTTTCTATCCTGGTTCATTTTCCTTCATATTAACATTTTAAAATTAGTAATATATCAATTTAAAGGATGAGAATAAAGTTTAGAGTCAATCAACACACATTTTTAGTAGAGAAATATATATATATATATATATATATATATATATAGAAAGAGGGACAAAGTCCTGAAAGAGGGACAAATGAGGAGGAAACAGGGACAGAGAGACAGGGCTCCAAAAAAGGGACTGTCCCTCCAAAAGAGGGACAGTTGGGAGCTATAGTGTATTAGTAGCAGTGGCTTGTTGGTAGCAATACACTGGCTGCAGTATTGCAGTATTTGGGCTATCTGTGATGGGAAAGGTCAGATTCAATATTAGGCACACAAGGCACAACCCCAGATGCACCAGAGTGCCTAGGGGAAAGTTTCACAGGTTTGCAAAGCCACAATCCTTATCCTGGAGCCATGCTGATGTCACTGCCACTGAAGCATAGAGAGCTGGATGGGGGTTGTAGCTGGATGTGCAGTAAAAGTACACGGAGGGTAGTGCCCTAAATGGGTGGGCTGGATGGGCAGTTCCATCTAGTTTGCCCATCCAGCATGCTAAGCTACATTCAGAGAGCCAGAGGGTGTCACCGCTGAGAAGGTATAGAGAGCTGAACAGGTGGGCTGGATTGGGCAGTCCCATCTAGCTCGCCCATCCAGCTCTGCAAGCTACATGCACAGAGCCAGGGTGGTCATCACTAAGTGAACATAGAGAGCTGGATGGACGGCCCTCTGCAACCTGCCTGACCAGCTCTCCATGCTCCGGGGTAGTGATTTCAGTGTGAGTCCAGGGTGGTAAGCGTGGGCAAACCAGGCAGGGGCAGGAGGGGAAAGGTGACAGCTGGAAAGGGCTGGTTCAAGTCACAATGGGGCAACAGGGCAAAATTAATCTGGGGGTTCCCTTCCGAAGTATATTCACCTTAGTGGCCCTGGAGTAGACTGTCACCCTCCCCCAGATCTCCCCCCTCAACTTTACTGTCCTCCCCAGGGCCCTGCAGGCACAGTTGCAATCGTCCAGTTAGACGAATAATTAGATGGTGGCAGCGAGGGACAGGTTATCTTCAGGGGGCCGGTAGAAGCCCCAGGTAAGTGTCAGTTTTTGATTTTTAACCTCCCTGGCTATGCTTGGGCTAGCTGCTGGGAGCTCAATGCAGAGTATAGCGCACAGCGGGTGTTTTTACTCACCTCCTGGGGATCCAGACGTCAGTAGCCATTCTCCTTCCTGTCCTGTCCTGTCCAAGGCTCTGAATCACTCTGGTGAGATCATCACTGATCTCACCAAAGTGTTACAGCTCCACCTGGAGGACGGAGGTAAAATTGCAGCACTGGATTTCAGGGAGGTGAGTGAGAGCAGGAGCTGCTGCAGGCATTCTGGCGGCATGATTTCCTGATTTTGAAACATTTTTGAAAGACCCTAAAATCCAGAAACAATCATACCACCAGGGGGGAGGGTTAAAGAAGCCCACTGAACCCCTTTAAGGGGTCTTGTATGCTTTCCTTGTATTAAAAGACATTGAATCTCAAGGTCATATCTATACACTAGTATGGGGCAGCTTCCAGAAATCCATACATTCACCTCTGTAAACTTCATACCAGTGGGAGCAGGGATTAGGATGGATTAGGTCTTTTTTAAAGGGACTCCGAGCACCTCTCATGCATACATTGTTATTGCCAAAAATCCATAATAATGTATTACATGCACACACTAATAAAACGGTAGAGGTTAAAGAGACACTGAAGCGAACTAATTTTGCCCATTTTACCTTATAATTCGCTTCAGTGCTCTCATGACAAGTAAACCCCCACGTCCCCGCCGCAAAACGAGGGCTGCAGAGCCCCCAAATTCCTCTACAAATATCCACTACCAACTTGATCGTGAATTTTGCTGCTCTGAGAGGCAGAGCCCCCAAATCCCAGGGGGACAATCCAGCCGGCATTTCCTGGAAGGGGCAGAGCTTTCAGCTTCAGCTCTGCCTCTCTTGCTGTCAATCACCGCGCGGATCGCTGCCTCTCCCCGCCCCTCTCTGTGAAGGAAGAGTGAGAGGAGTGGGGAGAGGTGGCGATCCGCCGCGATTGACATCAGGAGGGACAGAGTTGAAGCTGAAAGCTCTGCCCCTTCCAGGAAACGCCGGCTGGATTGTCCCCCTGGGATTTGGGGGCTCTGCAGCCCTCATTTTGCAGCGGGATGCGGCAGTTTACTTGTCATGAGAGCACTGCAGCGAATTATGAGGTAAAGTGAGCAAAATTAGTTTGCTTCAGTGTCTGGCTGTTAGATTCTACGTATGCTTCTGATGCTTTGGATCACTGACCTGGAAAGAGTATAGAAATCAGACATTCTGACTTATTCTGACATAAAGGGACTCCGAGCAACTCTCATGGGCATGCCTTTAAAGAGAAACTCCAACCTAGAATTGAGCTTTATCCCAATCAGTAGCTGATACCCCCTTTTACATGAGAAATATAATGATTTTCACAAACAGACCATCAGGGGGTGCTGTATGACTGATTTTGTGCTGAAACCCCTCCCACAAGAAGCTCTGAGTACTGCGGTACTCTGGGCAAACTGCCACAATGTAACAATGTTCACAGACAGGAATTAGCTGTTTACAGCTGTCTCTAACAGCCAAAACAGCTAGCAGCAGCTACATAACCTGCCCACAGTAAAAATGTCACCATGTAATAAATGTCAGAATGTAAATCGGGGAGAGGAAAGATTTTACAATGAGCAAACACTGACTAAATCATTTATACATAATTATGGTAAAAAATTAAGCACTTTTTTTACTACATTATTTTCACTGGAGTTCCTCTTTAAGACTCCGATCAGTACTGCAAAGTACTTAAAGATGCATACTTTTCTGGAGCTTGTGCTCTTTCATTTGATGCCTGAATCGCCGTTCTACAACAAATAGTTTTCTTTTGATTTCAATTTAAAAATTGCGGATGCCATCTTGGCTATGTTATAACTTCTGGGTCACCCCTGTCTTCTCTGTTACAGAAGTGCATCACTGAATGAAGCAGGAAGAGGAAGTGACACGCATGGCCATTGCAAGAGGCTCCTCCAGAGGGGTCATAGCATGACTTTGTTGGAAGTCGTCTGGCTTAAAGGTATGCCCATGAAAGGTGCTCGGAGTCCCTTTAATGCAATTTAGATGTTGCACTTAGAAGCACTTTTATATATTGTTATGCCCCTTGGAACACCACTGCTAGGAAACTTCCCCATACTAATGACCTTGTGATTTAGAGACACTTCTTGGAGTAAGCCTCTGTGTGATTGATGGTGGGCACTAGAGATGGCCCAAACGGTTCGCCGGAGAACTTGTTCGCGCAACTTTAGCTGGTTCTGTGAACCGCGAACACTTAGCGAGTTCGACCCGCCCCCATACTACATCATCGGGCTAAACTTTGACCCTCTACATCACAGTCAGCAGACACATGACAGCCAATCAGGCTGCACTCCCTCCTGGAGCCCCCTCCCCCTTATAAAAGGCGGCAGCAGCGTCGGCCATGTTCTCACTCTGTGTGCTGCTGTATTAGTGAGAGAAGGCAGAGACATTGGAGAGAAAGGGAAAGCGATAGTTAGGAGGTCTGTTAGCTTGCTCCTTGCTGATATTTGTTGATGAAAAGCACCCCAAAACTGCTCTTTTGAGAGCTAATGTCCTTCTGATGTGTTTTGTGTGTGTGTGTGTGTGTGTGTGTGTGTGTGTGTGTGTGTGTGTGTGTGTGTGTGTGTGTGTGTGTGTGTGCCACTGACACTGCATATACAGCCCTGTCTGTCGCAGCTGGCCCTTGCTAATTGCTGTACTGTGCCAGGCCCAGCACATTCAGTGCTTACCTTTCACTGCCTCTGTGTGACTGCACTTTGTATTATAATACCAGCAGTCAGGTCAAAAAAGTGTTCAGTACCTCACCTTTATCAAAATGAATGAGGCATGGATCCCGGAGGGCTACTGCCTGCCCGAAGGCTAAGTCAGTCCCTGCACACAGCATCTCTACCTGCACACCATGTGACTGTCTGCCCCAAGACTAAGTCAGTCCCCACACAGCATCTCTACCTGCCGGCCGTTGCTGCCTGCCCCAAAACTAAGCCAGTCCCCACACAGCATCAGTGCCTGCAGGCCACTTGACTGCCTTCTCTGCCACCACCAACAGGGTCCAGACCAGCTAGCAGTGGCCGCTAACAAAAACAATAATATTTTTTTTCTGGTGCGTGTACATGCCTGCCTAATTTTTCTGGCTGCACTGCGGCTGCAACAACAAAACAAAAGGCATGTACATGTGTCAATTCCCCTTTGTGATCGTTACCTTGCCGTGGTGAAGGGGCTTGCGTATCACAATAAAGCAATGACCGCCGGCTATATGAGTGTGTTGGGGGGCACACCTGACCCAAGATAATAAGGTTGTTGCTTCATTTGTGGACAGTTGTTCTATTATTGAGCTACCTCAGCCCGACTATATGGTCTTGAAAACCGCCATCACCAGCACTCTCGCCATCGTGCGCACCAGTCCAGCACGGCCATCACTACACAAACAGCTGTTTGCGGTGTGTTACACAGTGAGTTTGATCTATCAGTGTGAAGCAATACATTATTACACTCCCTGCTGATCCATGTATACACACGCAAGATGTTTTCAAGCACTTTAGACCTCCAGTTTAGCAATGCAATGTGATTTCTGCCTTTTAGGGATTATAACCCTGCTGTGCGTCAAATCCGTAATTTTCCCTGGGACTTTCAGCATGTATCCCACTCCGCCATGCCCCCCTCCAGGTGTTGGACTCCTTGAAACATCTTTTCCATCACTTTTGTGGTCAGAAACAGTGTTTGTAGTTTTTCAAGTTCGCCTGCCCATTGAAGTCTATTGCAGTTCGAAAAGTTCGCAGGTTCGCAAACTTTTTCGGAAGTTCGAGTTTGAGGTTCGCGATCCGAAAATCGGAGGTTTGAGCCATCTCTAGTGGGCACTGCTTTTAGTGTGTTGACTCCACATGGGGGACTATCTACTGGGTTTCCTATACTACTGCTGGGACATCATTTTTTGGCTTCCTTGATTAATTGTTTGGTGGACAATTTACTCTGGTGGCTGGTTGTTTATTTTATTAGATACTGGATGTTGTGCCATTCTATATCTGTATATTTTATTGTTATATATGGGATTCAGTTCTGGGCACCACATTACAGGAAGGATATTGCAGTTTTAGAGCAGGTGCAGAGACGAGCAACAAGACTGATACGTGGGATGGAAGGTATCACTTACTAAGAGAGGTTAGATAAACTGGGTTCTTTTTATTCCTGAGAAAAGACGCCTTAGAGGAGATCTAATTGACATGTATAAATACATCAGAGGGCAATATAAAAGCTTGGCAGATGAGCTTTTTGTCCCTAGGCCTTCTCAAAGGTAGAGGTGGGCGAACAGTTTGGCTGTGTTAGCCGAACTGTTTGGGCTGCCCAATCTGTCATTTATCTATGCCTCTTACTACTTCCGGGTCGCAATGACCCGGAGTAGTACGTCTGCGCTGCCCGGCGGAGCGCGTCCTAGCGACGCGCTCCCGTTGCCGGGCACTTTCTGCGCATGTGCGTGACGTCACTCATGACGTCACGCACATGCGCAGAAAGTGCCCGGCAACGGGAGCGCGTCGCTAGGACGCGCTCCGCCAGGCAGCGCAGACGTACTACTCCGGGTCATTGCGACCCGGAAGTAGTAAGAGGCATAGATAAATGACAGATTGGGCAGCCCGAACAGTTCGGCTAACACAGCCAAACTGTTCGCCCATCTCTACTCAAAGGAGTAGAGGACATGATCTGCGAATGGAGTAAAAACGTTTTAGACGTTACTAGATAATGCCTAATGATGTTGATCCAGGGATTTTATCTGATTGCCATCTGGAGTCGGGAAGGAATTTTTTCCCTTTTGGGGCTAATTGGACCATTCCTTGTAAGGGTTTTTCACCTTCCTCTGGATCAACAGAGATATGTGAGGGAGCAGGCTGGAGGTGTACTTTGTTCTCTGGTTGAACTCGATGGACGTATGTCTTTTTTCAACCCAAATAACTATGTAACTATGTAATCTGCTCATCATTTTTACCATTGGTATTGTCTGCTTGGAATTGGTATTATTTGCATATTTGTCTACCTATGGTGTTACCTACTTGTCATTGGTAATATCTAAAAACACAGAATTGATCTTTTTGAAGGTATATATATATATATATATATATATATATATATATATATATATATATATATATATATATATATATATAAAGTAACCTTTAATAATTTTTCATTACATTTTCATACTGACAATTATTGACATAATGAGGTAAGGTTCCTATATTTTTTGATCAAATATTGCTGCCTGTTAGGTCAATTTGCATTAGATTAAGGGCCCTTTCACACTAGAGGGCTTTTTCTGCGTTTTAACGCCACGGCCAAAGTGAGCGTTTTCCAAGGTAAAATGAAAGTCCATAGACTTTCATTTTACCTTTCACATCTAACGCCGCGTTTTGGAGCGTTGCGTTTCAACGCTCCCAGGCGCTTTTTCTGGGCCTACCGCAGCGTTTCTTATTACAATTGATAGTGATGTATTGGCGTTAAAACGCCTTGAAAACGCCTTCAAAACGCCTGCAGCCAAAACGCAGCATTTTAGCCTTTTACTGCTGCCTGTAGTGTGAAAGAGCCCTAGAACCTATTCCTCAACTAGATTGCTTTTGCTCTCATATTCAAAAAGATGTCTGATTGAGCTGGAGAGCACATGCTCTGGTTTTTTGTTTTTCATATGATGTGATTGCAATGTGATTTCTCTAATGCACTTAGCACCCTAGCACTGAGCACTTTTCCCTGACGATGGCTCCATTTTTAGAGGTTGAAGCATGTTGAATTGGTGGGGTTTTTTCTTTTTTGAATTGTGTTCCATTCACTGGGTGATCCAATCTGACTGGCAATTGGCCAAGAGGGCAAAAAGGGGGCTTTTTAAGGTGGTGCCTTATTTTTTTTCCTCCATGGAACTTGAGGCACACACTTGGCATTCAATCACTCTCAGGATTATCTCAGCATGGATGGTGTACTGGGGAAAGTACTGTGTGCAGCAGTGCGATTTTGCCGGCTGAGATCTGATCTGACTTCCCATTGCAGCCACTTGATCGCTCTCACTGCAGAGACTGAGGAGAGGGAGGCTTCCCTCATGTATCCGAGAATCCTCCAGTGCGCAGGGAGGGAGGGATGCTGTGCTGCAGCTGGATGAGGGGGAACCACTGACTTCCATCAAAGCACATACTGTCTCTCTCTTACACACACACCCACACTACACACACACACACACGCTAATGCATGCACACACACACACACACACAGACGCTAATGTACACACGCATACACACATACATGCTAATACGCATGCACACACACACACACACACACACACACACACACATACATGCTAATGTACGCACAAACACACATGCTAATGCATGCTCACACACACATGCTAATGCGCATGCACACACACACTAATGCACGCACGCACACCCACATGCTAATGCACATGCACACACACACGCTAATACACACACACACACACACACACACACACACACACACACACACACACCTGCTAATGCACGCACACACACACATGCCAATGCACACACATGCGCGCACACACAAACACACACGCTAATGCTCACACACACACACACACAAACACACGCACACGCTAATGCACACACACACACACACACACACACACACACACAAACACACACACACGCACACGCTAATGCACACACACACACACACACACACACACACACACACACACACACACACACACACACACACACACACACACACACACACACACACACACACACACACACACACACACACACACACACTCACTCACTCACTCACTCACTCACTCACTCACACACGTGCTAATGTGCACACACAATAACACATGCATGCATACACATACCTGATCCCTGTTCCTCTCTCCCCCTCCTTATCACACACAGTTAAGGCTGGGGCCCACTGCAGTGCTTTTGGCCACATATTTGTATTGCTGACAATTGCAATTAGGAATATATTTGAAAAAAACGCATGTTTGAAGGGGTGCAGGATAAGTTTAGTAAACAATTGGTAGTTTTACTGATATTCTTCTACATTCAAATAGTAAAATATTAATATTAAACAATATTTTACTATGACTTACACTCTCCCCACTCTCACACACAACCTACCCCTGGTGCCTAACCCTAACACCTACTTAGTGGTGCCTAACCCTTACCACCCCCCCTTGGTGGTACCTAACTGTTAACCCCACTCCTGGTGGTGCCTAACCCTTAACACTTAAACACCCCCCCCAAAGGTGGGCAACTAACCTTCCCCCTAACTAAACTTAACAACCCACCTTACCTTAACCCCAACATCTTCTTTAAAAGGGCACCCAAAATTGCATCTACAAATAGCGGCTACACATAGTAAATAGCAGCTACAAAGTGCAGCCGATATTATAGCAAGCGCCAGTTTAATACTGTGTGTGCCCAGATTTCTGTACAGCCACTAAAATTAATAGAGGAGATAGCCGCGCCCTTTTAAAGTTGAGGTGTTTTCAAATTATTCCATTTCCAGCAATTCCAAAACATGCTTTGCTAATGAATATCAATGGTGGGGCTTGCAGTAGGGCTAATCACAATTGCAGGACATGCTGCATTTTGGATGCATTTGTGCTCCAATGCAAAGGATACAAGTGCTGCAAAATTGCTTCTGAAACGCTCTTTAACCACTTAAGGACCACAGTGGTAAACCCCCTAAAGACCAGGCCAATTTTAGCTAAAATGTCCACTGCAGCTTTAAGGCCAAGCTGCAGGGCCGCACAACACAGTACATGAGTGATCCCCCCCCCTTCCCCCCCCCCCCACCAACAGAGCTCTCTGCTGGTGGGGTCTGATCGCCCCCCAGTTGTTTAATTTTGTAAATACATATTTATGTTACTATTTTATATAAAAAAAACCCTTTCCTCTGTCTCCCCCAGCCAGCCTTCCTCCCTCCCTCTCCCAGTCCCAGCCAGTCTATCACTGCCGATCGCTTTTTTGTGCCCCAGAGGGAAGTCCCCAGCACAGCACTGCTGCTGATCGCAGTGCTGTACTATGTAAATAGATGGTGATCACGCGGTCTAACAGTCTCCCGAGCGGCAATCGCCACTCGGGAGACTGAAGAGAGGGGGCAGAGCTCCGCCCCCGAGCAGGAGAAATGTGCGCGCAGCCTGCGCACGATCTCCTGAAAATCAGAGCCCCAGGACTTGATGCCAATTGGCGTTAGGCGGTACTGGGGCTGCCGCCACGTCCACACTCATTGTCGTGGGGTGGTCTTTAGGTAGTTAAAGGAATTTTGCAGCGATTTAGGGGCGGAATATTTTTGTTTTTTTTGTTTTTTTTTTAAAGTTGAACATACTCGCTGGGTGTCTCTGTGTCCGGCTTCTGTCCATAACCCCTCCCCCTTACAGAAGAGGTCACAGGTGCATCTCTGATTGGAGCTAGGCACAGACAATGCTCAAGTCAGAAGCATTGTACAGTTTACTGCACAGAGCTTCCAAGCTCCGTAATCGCAATCACTCTAGGAAACGCTGCACACAGCCTACAGACTAGCAACGCATCTGTTGCTATGGAGGGAGATAAAAGGGCGAGAAGAGAACTACTACAGAGTGGCTTCCCGCTGATAGGGGGAGTGGCTTCCAGCTGCTAGGGGGAGTGGCTTCCTGCTGGTAGGGGGAGTGGTGAGTAGAGATGAATAAGAACAATTTTGCAAAAAGCAAAATCCTCCCAGACTGAGTATGGGCTGTGTAAACTGATGATTAGCTCATCTAGGCCAGCACCTCTCTTCTGAATGCACTCCACACTGCTCTCCTTCTTTTGACACTTACAGACTCACAGTTCCGATTTAGAATGTGGAAGTGTCAAAAGCTGAAGAGTGGCTTGGAGCGCATCAGAATTGAGGCAGCAGCAGGGCCAGCACTACCATAGAGGCAAAGGGGCCAATCACCCAGGGCCCCAGAGCCTGTAGGGGCCCCTAAGCTCCCCCCTATCTTAACTGTTGTTCCTCGTGGGCTCTTCAGACTCTTTGGTCGAGTCATGTCTCACCTGTACTGGTGGTGGGCAGGGGAGACACCACACTGCCAAAGACTTTACAGGGGCCCCAGGGAGCACAGTTAAGTTGGTATGGTCAGCAGTTGGCTCAGGGGCCCAGGAGGGAAATTTGATTGCAACAAAAGGCCCCTAATGCAGCTTTTTGGATGGGAGGTTCCTGTTGTGGGCCCCCGGGCTAATTTTGCCCTGGGCCCCACTGTCACTAGAACCGGCCCTGGGCAGCTGCCTTGGTGAGTTAAGTACTGCTTACACAGTTCCAACCCCCCGCACACTTCGGGATGATTTTCATAAACTCATTCTCACTCATCGTTGGTGGTGAGAACTGATGATTGGGCGTCAAGGGTCATTAGGTGCCCTGCATGCCGTATCTTTTGGTAGCATGGGGTGCCCGCTGTACACTCACTAGATGCACATACCGTTGTCGCCCAAGGCTGCCTTTATCGGTCACCTCTGATGAGGACCGGGCTCTTTTCTGTTGATCTGTGCTGCGTGGGCTATTCAGCCCACAGCACAGATCGTGTGCAAGGCAGGGTGATCAGACTTCCCCCCTTTTTTCCCCACTAGGGGGATGTCCTGCAGAGGGGGTCTGATCGCCGCCGGCTGCCTGTGTGTTGAGGGGAGGGCTCCTCAAAGCCCCCTTCCGCAGCGTTTTCTGCCCTCCCTCTGTTTGCCTCCCCTTCGTCCCCTGGGCGGCGCAGGACGGCTATCTGTCCTGCACTGCCTCTGACAGGCTTCAGCCTATCAGAATGCGGCGATCCCTGGCCAATCAGAGGCCGGGGATCGCCGATTCTCCTTTACAGCGTTGCTGCGCAGCAGCACCGTATGGATGTAAACAGCGGGGATTTCTTCCCCGCGTATTTACATTTAGCCTGCGAGCCGCGATTGGCGGCTCGCAGACTGTTCACGGAGACACCCTCTGTGAACTGACATGGAAAGGCCGCCCATGTAACTCCACTTACGACCAGCCGCCGCCCATCGCATAGGCGGTCGTTAAGTGGTCAAATGGGTACATGTAGCCAGTGTCGGACTGGGAGGTGGATAAACTGAAGAAATCCACCTGCTGCCCAAGCAGCAGTAACCCTGTGTTATCACTCCCAATAGAAACTTGCAGCAAGACTTCACTGTGAGCAGCAACACCTGATTACTGCTGCTTGGACAGCAAGTGGATTTCCTCAGCTTTTTCACCTCCCAGTCTGACACTGCATGTAGCTTAAGACTCTAGGACAGAGTAAGTAAGCTCCTATTCTACATGGAAGTGGCAAAATTGACCAATCATTGGCCGATCAAACTGGATGTGTGTACACACCCTTAGACTATATATCCTATTGAAAGGACGGGCACCACACTATGAGCTTTATACACTAAGACAAATAGCATGCCTTATCCAAGTTATCACACCTTATCAGAGATCACACGCCTTATCAAAGTTTACACGGCTTATCAGAGTAATATAGCGAGCACTATGAACCCGCAGGGGCTCAGGGCAGGACGAGTGGAGCTCTCGTCATTGCCAATTAGCAGGCATAAGTTTGTAGCACTTGCTATGCTACTCTGATAAGGCATGTTAACTTTAATAAGGTGTGTTATCTCTGATAAGGCTCTATAAACTTTATTGTAGCATCAAAGCAATAACAGGCAACGACAGCCCGCTGTTCCAGCCTCACAGCCTTTGTCAAGTTGCTCAAGCGTCATGTGTAATATGTTGGCGCTTTATAAATAAAATAAATATATAATGCAACTTGACAAAGGCCGTGACACTTGAGAAACTTGTCAAAGGCCGTGAGGCTGGAACAGCGGGCTGCCGTTGCCTGTTATTGCTTTGATGCTACAATAAAGATTATAGAGCTATAAATACATAGTGTGGTGCCAGTCCTTTGAAGAGGATATATTGCTGCAACCCCTTGGTTGGTACTGAAGTGAGGAACTTGGCCCACCTTCGATATTACGCCTTGGCAGGTTGCTCCTGTATTCACGTTTTTCCCCTTAGACTATAGTGAGTAGTGTATACTGTTCAACTAAGTGTGTAGGAGGGATGAGAAGCGGTGCAGGAGCGAGCAGCATCGTGTGGCATAAGAACAAAAGAGGATAATTCCCTCCTCCTTTAATGATCTTGCACTAAGTAATATCATGGGACAGCTGTATGCCTGCTAGATTCTCGGGATGAGATGACACACACAACGACCATCTCAGCTTTCTCTAGCATGACTCTGTAACGCGCTTCTGAAGATATCAACGCTAGATAAATACATAATAATGAGGAAGAAAGAGATACGTTAAAAAAAGAACCAAAAAAACAAAACAAAAACCTTTGCAGCTTAGTGAGTCAAGCCAAACATAACAATAATTTGAAGCATAACTTGCTAGAAGCAGCAGTGCCATCGGTACGACTCTGCATTTCGGTGAGGTCAGATCTGTTTGGGGGGAAGGGGATCCTGAAAGAAACATTCATTGCTTTTTCTTTTCATCCTGAGAAGCTGATACCGATGGACCTCCTCCTCCCTGCACAGTCTCTTTGTGCTGTTCCATGTATCCTCCCCTCCTCCCCAGCAGCCCATGCCTCTGGTCTCAGAGGAGGACAGAGCAGAAAGCTTTCAATGCTTTCTAGGTGATGTGAGAGGAGAGGAAGAGGGAGGTGGCGTACCACACAGGCTCACACACACACACAAGCTTAAATTAAGCTCATAGCTCAGCTCTCCAAGCTCTGGTGCAGTTGCAGCACCTCATCAGCGCCCTTAGATACCTGCGCCCGGGGCACATGCCCTGCTGGGCCATACCATAGATACACCTCTGGACCAGACGTATGGAACTCACTAGAGAGGAATGTATCGGATGTTCCTGGATCTGCACTTGAGTTGTCTCTGATTCAACTTTAAGCTCCTGCTTGCTGGACTTGGACTTGAGGAATAGATCACAACTTCAAGACATCGCTTTCCTTCAGTGCAGGAGGAAAACCCCATAACCATCTCTGTTATCTTTTGTTTTAGGGACCATTGTCAAAAACATGGTAGGACTTTTCAGCTTCTTGTGTCTGTTCCAACAAATGCTCAACTCTGTGACTTGCATGTGTTCGGCAGATGCTGTGATAGGGGAAAGCATAATAGGACTGAAGATATCACATTTGGAAGGACAAGGAAGTCCTGCTGACTATAAGAAGCAAAGTTAAGCATTCATTATCACCTAATCTGGTTTCTGTAACAAAGACTATGAGGATATCAGTGAGCATTTGTCATTACCCACTAAGATTCCTTATACTTTGCCAAGACCTGTTGTGAGATGTGTATTTTTTGGAATTTGATTTGTCAGAAGAGTCTTTATTTTTTATACTATCTACACTAAGTGCAATGACTTAATACTAGCATATATCAAACTTAAACTGTATTATGTACTATGGGTTACTGTAATCGGCACTTCTTCAATAGGTAAGGAAGGTAAACCTGTGATGGTAATTCTTCTATGTTCCGGAATGATGGTACCCCGAGCTTAGATTTGGACATCAAAAATCAAATTTCTTTTTTGTTTTTAAACTATGTTTTTATTGTTGATTACCATGATCAGAAAATCAATTTATGTTCAAGGTAAACATGATAGGTTGATAGCCGACCAACTCTCCGATGAAAACCAAACAGAAGTAACAGTCAAATGGACCTCACCCATAGCATCACTTCATCTCAATGAGATTTTAGTTGTTGTTTTTTTTCACTGATTAAAATTAAATATATTGAACCACTATGTGACATACAAAACTTTGTAGCCGTCAATCTCACACTGTCTGTGCCCATAGGATGAAAATGTACAGTTGCTTCTGGTGACATTTTTGATTGAGAGACTTCTCAGAATTGTTCAGAAGTTTTTTTTTTGTTTTTTTTTAATTAGTGGGGAATGCTTTACTAGGAGATTCAAAATGATGAAATATTCCTAAAAAGTTTACTCTTGAATAGCAGTCTAAACTTACTGCGGTCAGTAGTCCTTAAAGTGACCCAAGGTGAAAATACACTGATGAGATAAACAATTGTATTTATCCTCCTACTCCTAAAATGACTTCTTTAGATATCCCATGGTTTTAATTTATATTTAAACATTTACAAAGTAGATTGAATGTTTTGTTGTTTCTGCTCAGTGGCAGCCTATTAAGTGTCCCTAAATGATAATACATGAACTATATTGACCACTTTCTATCTCCCTCTGCTCTCAGAAGTTGTGTTCTGCCAGGAAAACTTTTATTGTTGTTATTTGCTTATCAGTGGTGTTTACTATATTCCTGACCAGGTACCAACCAGACAGAAGCTGTCACTTGCACGCCTGAAAATTAACTCTTTCATGCAGCAAAATAAAACAAGTAAACCAGCCGGTTATTAATATGTATTGCACTGTACATACACATATTGTCTCAGGTCATTTATTTCCTTAATTTTCAGTAATGAAAAGATGGCACTGAAATGTTTTTCAACTTGTGTGTGAAATATTATATCTCTTTTACCACAAGTTGGATTCTTACGTTTCTTCAAATGAAATCCACTCCCACATGACTTTGGGATGTCCGTAGATTCTGGAGAGTTAAATCTTCTCACAGTTTGTTCTAAATCTCCACGACTTTACATTAGAGAAATTTCTGTGCTTGGATTCCAAGGACTTCACACCTGGTGATGATAAAGCTACAAACAGCTCTTACTGCCTCTGTTGGAAGCAGGATTTATTTGTTTTAGTGGAGAGGACAGCGGGATCAATGAGAATCAGTGAACTCCTAGTTTTATAGCGAGATGAGAAAGCCTTCAATGCGGGCAGAAATAGCTTCAGCAACTACAAGGGAACTATCTCACCACTGGAGTTCCTAAGAGATCAGAGAAACCAGCAAGTGATTCAGACCATCAGACTGTAGCTGTGACTAAAATATCACTTTGTGGGTGGAATTATAACAAAAAGTTCTACCGGGCTTCCATGCTAAGGCAAAAGTAAAGTGAAATAAAGATAAAAGACCAACATATAAAAATGCTGAAGTAGAAACAATGTACATAAATGGGGATTTGGAGTGGGATGAATACGTAGGTTGCCATGTTGCTAGATTTAACAAAAATGTCAATTATCCCTCAGTTTTAGGCTTCTGAAGAGCCCAACCCAAGCATTAAAGGGATACTGTAGGGGGGGTCGGGGGAAAATGAGTTGAACTTACGCGAGGCTTCTAATGGTCCCCCGCAGACATCCTATGCCCACTCAGCCCCTCACGGATGCTCCGGCCCCGCCTCTGGTTCACCTCTGGAATTTCAGACTTTAAAGTCTGAAAACCACTGCGCCTGCGTTGAAGTGTCCTCGCTCCCGCTGATGTCACCAGGAGCGTACTGAGCAGACACAGACCATACTGGGCCTGCGCAGTATGCTCCTGGTGACATCAGCGGGAGCGAGGACACTTTAACGCAGGCGCAGTGGTTTTCAGACTTTAAAGTCTGAAATTTCAGAGGTGAACCAGAGGCGGGGCCAGAGCATCGGTGAGTGGCTGCGTGGGCATAGGATGTCTGCGGGGGACTATTAGAAGCCCCGGGTAAGCTCAACTCATTTTCCCCCGACCCCCTACAGTATCCCTTTAAGCATTCACTTCTGGAATTTCAGACTTTAAAGTCTGAAAACCACTGTGCCTGCGTTGCCGTGCCCTCGATCCCGCTGATGTCACCAGGAGCGTACTGCGCAGACACAGACCATACTGGTAGCAGTACAGAATGGTTAACCTTGACAAAGGGGACCCTGAGGGGCCCCAAAACGATTCGTTGGTTATCTGGAATGGTGTGTCACGCTATTTGAATAAACTGGATTTGGTATCTAAGAGTGTGCGAACCCACTGGATATTTGTCGTGGATTACAATACGGTTCAGCACCTCGACCGTGGTGTGCGATCCCATGCTCTGTGCAACAGACCATACTGGGCCTGCGCAGTATGCTCCTGGTAACATCAGCGGGATCGAGGACACGGCAACGTAAAGTCTGAAATTCAAGAAGTGAACCGGAGGTGGGGCCGGAGCATCGGTGAGTGGCTGCGCGGGCACAGGATGTCTGCGGGGGAACATTAGAATCCCCGGGTAAGTTCAACTCAATTTCCCCCGACACCCCCCCCCCCCCCCCCTACAGTGTCCTTTTAAGTCAGAATAAGTCAGAATTTCTGATTTCTATACTCCTTCTGAGTCAGTGATCCAAAGCATCTGGTTTCCATTTAACCTCTACTGTTTTATTAGTGTGTGCATGTTATACATTATTATGGATTTTTGGCAATATAAATGTATGCATGAAAAGCTGAAAAGGTGGACATTTTTGGCAGTAGCCTCACAAAGAATAGGCATTTAAATAATGAATGTTGATCCTTGTTTTTGTTAAAGAAAGCCAGCCATAAAATCAAATACCCACTGCTCCGTCTTTATTATGTAGTCTACATCCTGATTCTGCATTGTAAGCATTCAAATATAATCATAAATGTGTCTGCTATAATTAATCTTATATATCTCAGTGAGCCTGGCTCTTTTCTCATACATTGCCGTGGAGAGGGAAGCTTGTTATCTACCCTTCTTCCCATCCCACATTCCTTCTCCTTTCTGATTGGCTGAGGGCAGTTCAGTGTAACATGAGGCTGAGAAGGGGAATGGAAGATAAATCGCATCCCCTCTCTACAGAAGTTGCCAAATCCATCTATGTTCTGCTCACATGTGTTTACAAAGCAAACTAGATATGACAGTGCAGTTCTTCATGCACCATTTCAGGCAGAGGATAAAAAAAAAAGAGTAAGGGAGGAAATGACATCAGGATTGGCTTCAGTAAATATGGAAAATGCCTCGAACCGTTTTCTTTTTATTTACTACACAAAATGCACTGAAATCAAAATGTGGACAGTGAAATACATGTTATATAAGTAGAACAAATAGTAGACCCTCGTGCTTTAACCACTTAAGGACCACGGGCATAAACCTCCCTAGTGACCAGGCCATTTTTTGCTAATTAGGCCACTGCAGCTTTAAGGCCTCGCTGCAGGGCCGTACAACTCAGCACACAAGTGATCCCCTCCCCTTTTCTGCCCACCAACAGAGATCTCTGTTGGTGGGGTCTGATCCCTGCCGACATGTTAATTTATTTATTTTTTATTTATTTGGGATTTATTTTTTTTAGAATACATTCTTATATTTTTAAATTTATTTTATAATTACCCCACCCTCCCTTCCCCTACTAGCCAAAGACAGTGATTGGCTGTCATAGGCATCAGCCTATGACAGCGGATCTCCTTTGTGCCTCTGGAGGGGACAGCCGAGTGACATGGCTGTCCCCAGTACAATGCTACCTTAGATCACAGCACTGTGCAGTGTACATAGACAGCAGTTTCACCATCTAACAGTCTCCGCCACTGGGAGACTGATGGTGGAGCGGAGCTCCGTCATTCAAGTGAAGCTGTGCGCAGAAGCGCGCGCGATCATCTGCAAAACATGCCCCCAGGACTGCACGCTGATCGGGGTTAGGCGGCTCTGGGGCTGCCACCGCGTCCACGCCAATTGGAATGGAGTCAGGGCAGTTTCTAGGCAAAAATACACCCAGGGCGAGGGTGTAAAAAGTGCCCCCCGTGGAGCCAGTTACAGGTGCCCACAGTATAGGTTAGCCAGATCTAGTTGCACTCAGTATAGGTAGCCAGCTAAAAGTCCCCCCAGTATAGGTAGCCAGGCATAGGTACCCCAGTATAGGTAGCCAGACATAGGTTCCCCAGTATAGGTAGCCAGCTATAGGTCCCCCCAGTATAGGTTAGCCAGGTAGGTGCCTCCAGTATAGGTATCCAGTATAACTGCCCCAGTATAGGTTAGATAGGTAGCTGCCCCCAGTACAGGTTAGCTAGGTGGATGCCTCCAATAAAGGTAGCCAGAATAGTTGCCCCCAGTATAGGCTAGCTAAGTAGGTGCCCTAGTATAGGTTAGCTAGGTAGGAGCCCCCTATATAGGTTATATAGGTAGCTGCCCCCAGGATAGGTTAGATAGGTAGATGCCTGCAGTATAGGCTAGATAGGTAGGTGTCCCCAGTATAGGTTAGATAGGTAGGTCCCCCAGTATAGGTTAGATAGGTAGGTCCCCCCAGTATAGGTTAGATAGGTAGGTCCCCCCAGTATAGGTTAGATAGGTAGGTACCCCCAGTATAGGTTAGATAGGTAGGTCCCCCCAGTATAGGTTAGATAGGTAGGTGCCTCCAGTATAGGTTAGATAGGTAGGTAATCCCAGTATAAACTCCATAGATAGGTGCCCCAGTATAGGTTAGATAGGTAGCTGCCCCTAGTATAGGCTAAATAGGTAGGTACCCTCCTCCCCGCATAGTGGAGGGGGGAGTCAGATGGCGTTCCAATCGCCGGTCACTAGCCGCTGGTCTCCTCCTCTTCTGCATAGCCGCTTATACACACTATACTTCCTGTTTAGCAGAGGAGGAGACCAGCAGCATGCATGCTGTAACGCCGGCGTCAACATTTTTAAAAACGCCTGTGTCGCCATAGACTACCATGACTTCTGGTCCGCCGCAGATCACCACAGGTCACCGCAGGAGCCGCACGGCAATGTAGATATGTGCTCGGGTTAGAGAGGGCACTTCCGGCGCAGCATACCACAGCATCAGGAGTATAAACTACCCCGTAGACTTTCATTGCCATGTTGCGGTGAAAATACCGCACCGCCCCAGTGTGAAAGGCCCCTCACATTATCTATGTTCTTTTTGTTCCCAAATGCCTCTGGAAAAATACTGCCTAAAATGTGTCCCTTCCACTCCTCTCCTTGGTGGTTTGGTCTATGAGTTTAAAGGGCAACTGAAGTGAGAGAGATGTGGAGGATGGCATATCATGTATTTCCTTTTAAGCATTACCAGCTGCTATATTCTGCTAATCCTCTGCCTCTTAAGGCTCATACACACATCAGACCATAGTCTTTGGAAAATGAAAGATCACAGACCAATCTTACCCCCTTCCATGTAGTATGAGAGCCATACCTACACAGTCTATTCTATGGAGCTGAACTCCCCATCAGACAGAAATCTTTGCAAGATGCTGCACACAAAGATGCTGTAGACATTCAAAAGATCAGTATCTGCAAAAGATCTGTTCCTGCAAAAGATCCATTCCTGCTAAATGTATTCATAGTCTATGAGATCTGCAGATCATCATACACACCTTGTTTAACAGACATTCATCTGCAGATCAGATCCATCAGGATGGATTTTCAGATCTGCAGAGGATTGTATGATCTGCAGATGAATGTAAGTCAAACAAGGTGTGTATGAGGATCTGCAGATCTCATAGACTATGAATGCAATTTGCAGGAACGGATCTTTGGCAGGAACAGATTTTTTGCAGATACTGATCTTTTGTGTCTGTACAGCATCTGTGTGTGCAGCATCTTGCAAAGATTTTTTTCTGATGGGGAGTTCAGCTCCATAGAAAAGACTGTGAAGGTATGGCTCTCATACTACGGCCTAAGGCCACATACACACATCAGACCATAGTCTTTTGAAAATGAAAGATCACAGACCAATGTTACCCCCTTCCATGTAGTATGAGAGCCATACTCTACATAGTCTATTCTATGGAGCTGAACTCCCCATCAGATAGAAATCTTTGCAAGATGCTGCACACACAGATGCTGTACAGACACAAAAGATCAGTATCTGCAAAAAATCTGTTCCTGCCAAAGATCCGTTCCTGCAAATTACATTCATAGTCTATGAGATCTGCAGATCATCATACACACCTTTTTTATCTGACATTCATCTGCAGATCAGACAATCATCTGCAGATCTGAAAATCCATCCTGGTGGATCTGATCTTCAGAAGAATGTCTGTTAAACAAGGTGTGTATGATGATCTGCAGATATCATAGACTATGAATGCATTGTGCAGGAACAGATCTTTTGCAGATACTGATCTTTTGTGTCTGTACAGCATCTTTGTGTGCAGCATCTTGCAAAGATTTCTGTCTGATGGGGAGTTCAGCTCAATAGAATAGACTGTGGGTAGCATGGCTCTCATACTACATGGAAGGGGGTAAGATTGGTCTGTGATCTTTCATTTACCGAAGACTATGGTCTGATGTGTGTATGTGACCTTAAAGAGACACTGAAGCGAAAAAAAAAATATGATATAATGAATTGGTTGTGTACTATGAATAATTACTAGAAGATTAGCCGCAAAGAAAATATTATCATACTTTTATTTTCAGGTATATAGTGTTTTTTTCTAACATTGCATTATCCTATAATATGTGCAGATTACACAACACTCAGCATTCAAAATGAGTCTTTCAGAGCAGTCTGTGAAGTAATGAACTCTCCTCTAGCAGAGGAAAAGTAAACAGTTCAATTACAGTTGAGATAATAAAAGTCAGATAACAGCCCTCTCCACCACTAACTTAGTCGGAGAGCTTAATAGCTTGTTTGCATAGAGATAACAACTGGAGTTTCTCAACTCTTCCTGTACTGGAAACAATTAGACTGATGTATCTGATCTTAATGTTTTTTTTCTTAGCTGTACTACACATACAAATCATAATATCATCATTTTTTTTTCGCTTCAGTGTCTCTTTAATACTTTCAGCCATAGCCCCTGAACAAGCATACAGCAGATCAGGTGTTTCTGACATTATTGTCAGATCTGACAAGATTAGCTGCATGCTTGTTTCTGGTGTGATTCAGACACTATTACAGCCGAATCGATCAGCAGGACTGCCAGGCAACTGGTATTGTTTAAAAGTAGATAAATACGGCAGCCTCCATATCCCTCTCACTTCAGTTCACATGCAATGTAGATCTGCTAAGAATGTTAAAAAATGAGTCTTACCATAAGGTAATTTTTTTTACAAAACCTGTAAGTAGACTTTTCTTTTCTTTTTTTTCTTTCTTTCTATTGTTGTAATATAAAAGCCTTTGTAGAACAAAGTAGTATTCGTTATAGTGCAAGAAATAGCTAGACCTATAGTAGCCCCTATACAATATTGTTGATAATGATCACAGGTACTTAATGTAGTAGAAAAAAAATTGTGTGCCCTCTAGTGGCGGAAATGTGGGTGCCGCCATAGACAGCTACTGAAATAATGGTATTGAGGGGAAATATGGGCGCCTACGACGGAGAATGGAGGAGGGGGGTGATTAAGGTTAAGCGTGCAGGGAGGGTGGTTAAGCGTAGGGTTGGGGAGTGGTTAAGGATAGGCTTGAGGGAGTGGTTAAAGTTAGGTTTGAGGGATAGTTATGGTTAGGCAGTCAGTGTTAGAAATCTGGGGAGAGGGCTCTGTGTGAGAGAAGGGTTAGGTGCGGATTTAGTAAAATATTTGTATTTAATAGCAATATTTTACAATCCTTCTTTACACTTTAGAATATCAATAAATTTAACGATATTCTACTATCAGCTTTACCGAGCACCCAAAATTTCAGGCACAACGCTTATAGATAAAACCCAAACAGTGTGGTTCCACCCCTTGATACAATCTCATACAAATTTCACATGAATAAATATGGGGCTTTAAATGAACACAATGCAGTCTTTAATTCTTCTTGTAGTTATCTTTCACAATTGCGAACACATGGATAGACACAATTTCTGATTCCCAAATACAGCAAAACGGTTGCCTGACACATGTTTCACGGTACAAGACCGCTTCTTCAGAGGCATACAGTATACATAAATATCTGTTAAAAACATACAATAAGATTTATATTTCATACCAGTCGAGGATCATGTGTATCTCAGGATACAGGAAACAGACCAAAATAGGTATAAAAACCTTTTATCTTACCACATGTAGACCCGCATATAGGATCAGACCGCAATCTGAAAAAATTATTATAACCAGCATGAGTATCACTGTGCAGTCCACGCACCATATGGTACACAAATGCAGCCATCACCAAGTCCACCATATGTATATAGAGTGCTTATACCCTATCATTACAGACCGCCATGCATACCACAGATCACCTTGTGCCTAGTGTACTCACACATGTCCAAATGCCAATTTCCAAAAGGTATAATACCATATGGACAATATGCATATCTGTACCAGACCACTGTATATCAGCATGGTATGTATACACATATACTGTGTCACATAAAATATAAGGGCCACCACAGCCTACCATAGAGCATCATATATACACATATATTGTCTGGACAGATCTATGTCCAAAAGAGTTGCACTGCACATAGGTATGCATACATAAGACCTCCATACATATACATATAGTGTGCCACAAACCTACACCACATATCCCCTCACACTACATGTATACATATATACATCACAGTGTATCTACTATAACACCAGGTGTGTAAAGTTATATAGAAATGAGTGTACGTCCCATACCTGCGAAGCTATAAAGACTGATGATCACAGATGAGTCCCGGCTGCCACAGCAACCCCGGGAAAGGAATTAGACAAACTGGAAAAGACCCATGTGACCAAATAAACCCTGTGTGGGCCAATCAGAGTAGTGCAAACGGGTTAATCCCTCCACCACGCTGCCGTGATCCGCACGCCAGTGCTCAAATGGAACGCAAGTGTCCAAGCGGAAGTGCGTCAACTCGTTCTGAGCCAGTTATAATAGTGCAGAGCTCCAATGCCTACAGCGCGCTGCCGTGGTCCGCACGTCGCTCTCGAGTGGAACGCAAGTGTCCATGCGGAAGTGCGTCTGCCCATTCCGGAAGAGATTTTTCTCCAATCCACTGCGATGGGAGAAGTGAGGCTAAGTCCCACGTGACTCACCACATCCCAAGTTACGCGCTGATATATCAAGCATGCTGGTGCATGCCTCCCCACGTATAGGCCCATCGGGTCCGCCCATGTGACCAAATAGAAGTATCCACCACCTACACAGCGCCCTCTAGGGGCTGCAAATTTAATAACACCTCAACACTATCATATCCTATGTGTATATCTGTAATTACATGCCACCAATAACCCCACTAAAAGTAATCTTTCACCATACATACAAACTATTATCCAGGCTTGCACAGTGTCCTTATGCAGGTCTCACAACAGGGGTACAAAGAGTAGACAAAAATGAATAACTAAATAAATCCCCTATACATACCCACCTGAGGGTAGTACATAACATATGGGAATACCCTGTCCCTGTATTACACACAGGGCCGGGCTGAGGCATAGGCTGGAGAGGCTCCAGCCTCAGGGCGCAGTGTAGGAGGGGGCGCACAATTCATTCAGCTTTCATTCCTAATTGTGTTTGAAGCAGAAAGAAATAAGAAAAGGGGATACATAGCAGTGACTGCAGCCAGATAACTAGATATTAAGGTGTTGGGGAGGTTGTGGGCCCTGTGGCGCTTCTTAGTCTAATAGAAATCAGTGTGTGATGGCTGGGGTGGCAGGGATGGAGGGGCGCACTTTGGTGTCTCAGCCTTGGGTGCTGGAGGCCCTTGTCCCAGCTCTGATTACACATGTCCCACATATATAGAGGTTCACATATTACAAAAACATCTTGTAGCTAATGTGGTCATTTAGACCCGGTTTTTCCTCTGCCTTTAGTTTCCATATCCACTTGGCCTCAATTTGATACAGTTTCTTGTCTATATCCCCACCCCTTAAATTTGGGTGGATCCTGTCCAACACTGCAAATTTTATATATCTCTTGTTTCCACCATGGGATTCTATGAGGTGTCTAGCTATTGCAGATTTTTCTCCCTTTTTACCGGTATCATAGAGGTGCTCATACATCCTTTCTTTTAATTCCCTTTTCGTTTTGCCAATATAGAAGGCATTACATTTACAGATTGCTATATATATCACAGCCCACGTACTACAGTTTGCATAATGTCTAAGTTTGATAGTGGTTCCTCTCGCTACTAGTTCTATATTTTGTCCCCTATGGATGTACTGGCAATAAGGACATCCCCCACATCCATATGTCCCCCGAGTTTTGCATGGCTCTCCGCGTAGATTTCCTTGATAGTGGCTATTCATAATTTGGGTGTCAATTGTTTGAGCTCTTCTAAATACTACTCGTGGGTATCTGGGTACTGCTTTGCTTAGTATTTTGTCTTGCTTCAAAATGGGCCAAAATGTATTCAACGTTTGTTTGATGATTTGATGTTCCCCGCAGTAAGTTGTGACCATTGATAGAGAGAATTCCTTTCCATTCTGTCTACTCCCTTTATTCATCTTTTTACTATGTAAAAGGATTTTCCGGTCCTGTCCCAGGGCCCTATTATAGGCCCGTTTGAGGCTTTTTTTAGAGTAACCTCTCTGCAGGAGTCTCTTTTGTAACAATTTGGCCTCCATCTGGAAGTTGTTAATATCAGTACAATTTCTTCTCGTTCTTAAATATTGGGAATAAGGAATGCTGTTAATGGTGCTGATGGGATGTGCACTGTCGGCTCTAAGGATGGAGTTTGTGGCAGTAGGTTTACGGTATAAAGTTGTGGATAGGGTACCGTTTTCTTGTTTTATAATTTTTAAATCTAAAAATTCAAGTTTGGTGTAACTATAAGCATAGGTAAACTTCAGATTCCAATCGTTGACATTAAGCCACCCGACGAACTCATGAAGTTCCTGTACCGTACCCTCCCACACAAAAAACACGTCATCTATGAATCTGTGCCATGTGGAGATCAGATGTATAAAATCATATCCATCCTCAGCAAAAAACCCAAAATTTCAGCTGCCCTTTTATTATGCACGCACTAAATTTAGATAGAGATGTACAAAATGTTAATAATTATGATGTTCATGCAAGTTTAATAAGAAGCTTGGAATTGTCAGTAAAATAATATAATTGGCCCAGTGACAAGCTGCATGCAATTTGCTTTACATTTGCATGCATTTACTGCAAACAAATGCAGCTGAACAGTATTCAAACAGCACTTTTGTTCTTCAGTGGAAAGCTCCTTGCTTCAGTGGGCAGCTTTTGGCCGCATCCGGTGATCATTCTCTTTTGTTTACATTCCTTTGTCAGATACATTTAGTAAACATTGGCAAAGTGCTGAAACTGAGCTCTCTCTGCTTCCAGTATGCATGCAACTGAGAAGTGATCACTAGACTTTAAAGCTGCCATTGCATTTTCTTGCATAGCTGCTGTATACAAATGCGATGGTAGCTGTGAGAGCAGATAAACTGTACTTTGGTAATTTGTAATTTGTAAACAGACAATATTACTTGTGCACAAAAACAAATATGAGAACTGTATGGGTAATAAAAATGAGGAAAACACATTTTTTATTGAATTTTATGTCAGAGTTTGATCCCACTTTAAGATTGTATTTCTTTTAATGCTTAGGGCCTGATTCACAAAGCGGTGCTAACAGTTAGCACGCTGGTGAAAAGCCCTTTATCACGCCTAAACTCAGTTTAGGCATGATAAGTTTAGGTGTGATAAGTTTAGGTGTGATAAGTTTAGGTGTGATAAGTTTAGGCATGATAAGTTTAGGTGTGATAAGTTTAGGGGTGATAAGTTTAAGCACCAACTGGGTTAGCACCGCAGTGCACAGCTGATCAAAAGTTTTGCGCTAGCAAAGTCTGGTGCACTTCGCATAGAGTTTAATGGCGCTGCTTTGCGTGTGGGACTTTGGGCTCGATTTACCAAGCGGTGCAAAGTGTTAGCACCGTGGTGAAAAGGCCCTCTTCACGCCTAAAGTCACTTTAGGCATGATAAGAAGGGCTTCGCGCGAAGTTTCCGCGCGTAAAGTTTTGCGCGCGCTCCCGCGTGCGTGCGCGCGAAGCGCCCCTCACTTCGCGCGATGCGCCCATTAAACCCTATGGGACTTTGCGCGCGCGCCTGTGCGGGTGCGCGCGCAAAACTTTGCGCGCGATAACTTCGCGCGAAGTGCAGCCAAAAACGGTGCTAACTCAGTGGTGAAGAGGTCATCACGCCTAAAGTCCTTTAGGCGTGATAACTGGGTTATCACCGCTTGGTGAATCGAGCCCTTTGTGCGCGATCTAAACTTATCTAAACTTATCACACCTTAACTTATTACACCTAAACTTATCACACCTAAACTTATCATGCCTAAACTGAGTTTAGGCATGATAAAGGGCTTTTCAACTGTTTGGGCCTGATTCACAAAGCGGTGCTAACAGTTAGCACACTGGTGAAAAGCCCTTTATCATGCCTAAACTCAGTTTAGGCATGATAAGTTTAGGTGTGATAAGTTTAGGTGTGATAAGTTTAGGCATGATAACTTTAGGCGTGATAAGTTTAGGCATGATAAGTTTAAGCGCCAACTGGGTTAGCACCGCAGTGCACAGTTGATCAAAAGTTTTGCGCTAGCAAAGTCTGGTGCACTTTGCATAAAGTTTAATGGCGCTGCTTTGCGTGCGGGACTTTGCAAGTGATCTAAACTTATCTAAACTTATCATGCCTAAACTTATCACACCTAAACTTATCACACCTAAACGTATCACGCCTAAACTGGCTTTTCACCAGCATGGTGCAATGGTTATCATGCCTAAAGTCTCTAACTGGGTTAGCACCGCTTTGTGAATCGAGCCCTTTAACTGTTAGCACCGCTTTGGGAATCAGGCCCCTAAACTTATCACACCTAAACTTATCACGCCTAAACTGGCTTTTCACCAGCATGGTGCAATAGTTATCACGCCTAAAGGGCTCGATTCACAAAGCGGTGCTAACCCAGTTAGAGACTTTAGGCATGATAACCATTGCACCACTCTGGTGAAAAGCCAGTTTAGGTGTGATAAGTTTAGGCATGATAAGTTTAGGTGTGATAAGTTTAGGCATGCTAAGTTTAGATAAGTTTAGATCGCTTGCAAAGACCCGCACGCAAAGCAGCGCCATTAAACTTTATACAAAGTGCACCAGTCTTTGCTAGCGTAAAACTTTTGATCAGCTGTGCACTGCGGTGCTAACGCAGTTGGCGCCTAAACTTGTCACACCTAAACTTATCACACCTAAACTTATCATGCTTAAACTTATCACACCTAGGGCTCGATTCACAAAGCGGTGCTAACCCAGTTAGCATGCCTAAAAGACTTTAGGCATGATAACCATTGCACCATGCTGGTGAAAAGCCAGTTTAGGCGTGATAAGTTTAGGTGTGATAAGTTTAGGTGTGATAAGTTTAGGCATGATAAGTTTAGATAAGTTTAGATCGCTTGCAAAGTCCCGCACGCAAAGCAGCGCCATTAAACTTTATACAAAGTGCACCAGTCTTTGCTAGCGTAAAACTTTTGATCAGCTGTGCACTGCGGTGCTAACGCAGTTGGCGCTTAAACTTAGCATGCCTAAACTTATCACACCTAAACTTATCATGCCTAAACTTATCACACCTAAACTTATCACACCTAAACTTATCATGCCTAAACTGAGTTTAGGCATGATAAAGGGCTTTTCACCAGGGTGCTAACTGTTAGCACCGCTTTGTGAATCAAGCCCCTAAACTTATCACACCTAAAGTTATCATGCCTAAACTGAGTTTAGGCATGATAAAGGGCTTTTCACCAGGGTGCTAACTGTTAGCACCGCTTTGTGAATCGAGCCCAATGTATATTAGATGTATGCAGGGACAGTAATACTTGGAATAAAGTATGTTATGAGTATTATAAACCTGAGATATATTTTAGCAAGTTGACTATGCTGAGTGAAAATGTATGATTAGGTTTGAAAAGTTGCTGAACAGTCACTACAAGCAGAAGAGCGAGATGGCAGTTTTCTTATGGAGCAGATTGAAGTAATGTAGGAATTGATTTCAGCAGAGCAGGCTTGGTGTTAACACGCTGCTTTATCCAATTAGGTAATCTAATGATACTAAGCAGACCCTTGAGCCTAAAGGATGAGGACAGACATGAGCATTTATCTCCACACCTGACAATCCGAGAACGAGAGCACGTTCAGCCCACCTCAGACCCTTCAATAAAGCTGGAGAAATCAAGCAAGTTTGCAAACATAAGCAGTGACTGATGAGCCAATATGGCCACAAATAAGAATATCCATGAAAGTATACAGGCAGTAGGCATGAGAAATTCATTTTCACCAAAAGAATTGAAGTCTACGGGCACGAGAAGAAAACACATTTTGTGTACAGATGATGAGGATGGGCATGAAAATGAATAGGTGCGTGTACTGGTCAAAGAGAACCCGAGGCGTGTTTGTCAAATCATATCAGGACACAGGCATGTTCTGTATACAATGACCTG